>NC_059206.1:10078364-10188364 GCF_020615455.1 Coregonus clupeaformis
TCCTCTTTACTAACCAATCCTCTCCTCTTTAGTAACCAATCCTCTCCTCTTTAGTAACCAATCCTCTCCTCTTTACTAACCAATCCTCTCCTCTTTAGTAACCAATCCTCTCCTCTTTACTAACCAATCCTGTCCTCTTTAGTAACCAATCCTCTCCTCTTTACTAACCAATCCTCTCCTCTTTAGTAACCAATCCTCTCCTCTTTAGTAACCAATCCTGTCCTCTTTAGTAACCAATCCTCTCCTCTTTACTAACCAATCCTCTCCTCTTTAGTAACCAATCCTCTCCTCTTTAGTAACCAATCCTGTCCTCTCTAGTAACCAATCCTCTCCTCTTTACTAACCAATCCTCTCCTCTTTAGTAACCAATCCTCTCCTCTTTAGTAACCAATCCTGTCCTCTTTAGTAACCAATCCTCTCCTCTTTAGTAACCAATCCTGTCCTCTTTAGTAACCAATCCTCTCCTCTTTACTAACCAATCCTCTCCTCTTTAGTAACCAATCCTGTCCTCTTTAGTAGCCAATCCTCTCCTCTTTAGTAACCAATCCTGTCCTCTTTAGTAGCCAATCCTCTCCTCTTTAGTAACCAATCCTGTCCTCTTTAGTAACCAATCCTCTCCCCTTTAGTAACCAATCCTGTCCTCTTTAGTAACCAATCCTCTCCCCTTTAGTAACCAATCCTGTCCTCTTTAGTAACCAATCCTCTCCTCTTTAGTAACCAATCCTGTCCTCTTTAGTAACCAATCCTCTCCTCTTTACTAACCAATCCTCTCCTCTTTACTAACCAATCCTCTCCTCTTTAGTAACCAATCCTCTCCTCTTTAGTAACCAATCCTCTCCTCTTTAGTAACCAATCCTGTCCTCTTTAGTAACCAATCCTCTCCTCTTTACTAACCAATCCTCTCCTCTTTACTAACCAATCCTCTCCTCTTTAGTAACCAATCCTCTCCTCTTTAGTAACCAATCCTGTCCTCTTTAGTAACCAATCCTGTCCTCTTTACTAACCAATCCTCTCCTCTTTAGTAACCAATCCTCTCCTCTTTAGTAACCAATCCTGTCCTCTTTAGTAACCAATCCTCTCCTCTTTAGTAACCAATCCTCTCCTCTTTAGTAACCAATCCTGTCCTCTTTAGTAACCAATCCTGTCCTCTTTAGTAACCAATCCTCTCCTCTTTACTAACCAATCCTCTCCTCTTTACTAACCAATCCTCTCCTCTTTAGTAACCAATCCTCTCCTCTTTACTAACCAATCCTCTCCTCTTTAGTAACCAATCCTGTCCTCTTTAGTAACCAATCCTCTCCTCTTTAGTAACCAATCCTCTCCTCTTTACTAACCAATCCTCTCCTCTTTAGTAACCAATCCTCTCCTCTTTAGTAACCAATCCTCTCCTCTTTAGTAACCAATCCTGTCCTCTTTAGTAGCCAATGCTCTCCTCTTTAGTAACCAATCCTGTCCTCTTTAGTAACCAATCCTGTCCTCTTTAGTAACCAATCCTGTCCTCTTTAGTAGCCAATCCTCTCCTCTTTAGTAACCAACCCTGTCCTCTTTAGTAGCCAATCCTCTCCTCTTTAGTAACCAATCCTGTCCTCTTTAGTAGCCAATCCTCTCCTCTTTAGTAACCAATCCTGTCCTCTTTAGTAACCAATCCTCTCCTCTTTAGTAACCAATCCTGTCCTCTTTAGTAACCAATCCTCTCCTCTTTAGTAACCAATCCTCTCCTCTTTAGTAACCAATCCTCTCCTCTTTAGTAACCAATCCTCTCCTCTTTACTAACCAATCCTCTCCTCTTTAGTAGCCAATCCTCTCCTCTTTAGTAACCAATCCTCTCCTCTTTACTAACCAATCCTCTCCTCTTTAGTAACCAATCCTGTCCTCTTTAGTAACCAATCCTGTCCTCTTTAGGAGCCAATCCTCTTGTCTTTAGTAACCAATCCTCTCCTCTTTAGTAACCAATCCTGTCCTCTTTCAGTCTCAAGAGCTCTCATCACTGTACAACAGAACACCTATAGATGTTGCTATATATTATCAATGAGTCTAGCCAAGGGCTCTATTTTCAGCTGGCGTTAAGGCAGCGCTGTCAATCGCACACTCTTTGGAAATGTTGGTTTGTAAAATCCAGCTCTATGCGATTTTCCAACCCTTGGATTAAATTGTTCCTTTGTTAAAGCACCTTTGGCAGCGATTACAGCCTCGAGTCTTCTTGGGTATGACGCTACAAGCTTGGCACACCTGTATTTTGGGAGTTTCTCACATTCTTCTCTGCAGATCCTCTCAAGTTCTGTCAGGTTGGATGGGGAGCGTCGCTGCACAGCAATTTTCAGGTTTCTCCAGAGATGTTCGATAGGGTTCAAGTCTGAGCTCTGGCTGGGCCACTCAAGGACATTCAGAGACTTGTCCCGAAGCCACTCCTGCGTTGTCTTGGCTGTGTGCTTAGGGTCAATGTCCTGTTGGAAGGTGAACCTTCACCCCAGTCTGAGATCCTGAGCGCTCTGGAGCACGTTTTCATCAAGGATCTCTCTGTACTTTGCTCCGTTCATCTTTGCCTCGATCCTTACTAGTCTCCCAGTCCCTGCTGCTGAAAAACATCCCCACAGCATGATGCTGCCACCACCATCCTTCACCGTAGGGATGGTGCCAGGTTTCGTACAGACATGACGCTTGGCATTCAGGCCAAAGAGTTAAATGTTGGTTTCATCTGACCAGAGAATCTTGTTTCTTATGGTCTGAGAGTCCTTTAGGTGCCTTTTGGCAAACTCCAAGCGGGCTGTCATGTGCCTTTTACTGAGGAGTGGCTTCCGTCTGGCCACTCTACCATAAAGGCCTGATTGGTGGAGTGCTGCAGAGATGGTTGTCCTTCTGGAAGGTTCTCCCATCTCCACAGAGGAACTCTGGAGCTCTGTCACGGTAACCGTTGGGTTCTTGGTCACCTCCCTGACTAAGGCCCTTCTCCCCCGATTGCTCAGTTTGGCCGGGCGGCCTGCTCTAGGAAGAGTCTTGGTGGTTCCAAACCTCTTCCATTTAAGAATGATGGAGGCCACTGCGTTCTTGGGGACCTTCAATGCCTCAATTTTGAGTCTCATAGCAAAGGGTCTGAATACTTATGTAAATAAGGTATTTCTGTTTTTTATTTGTAATACATTCGCAAAGAAATCTAAAAACCTGTTTTCACTTTGTCATTATGGGGTATTTTGTGTAGATTGATGAGGGAAAAAAGTAATTTAATCAATTTTAGAATAAGGCTGTAACGTAACAAAATGTATACAATGTAGTGGATTTAGCTATTTCAGCCACACCTGCTGCTGACAGGTGTATAAAATTGAGCACACAGCCATGTAATCTCCATAGACAAACATTGGAAGTAGAATGGCCTTACTGAAGAGCTCAGTGTCTTTCAACGTGGCACCGTCATAGGATGCCACCTTTCCAACAAGTCAGTTCATCAAATTTCTGCCCTGCTAGAGCTGCCCAGGTCAACTGTAAGTGATGTGACCCGTGGTCCTCTGTAGCTCAGCTGGTAGAGCACGGCGCTTGTAACGCCAAGGTAGTGGGTTCGATCCCCGGGACCACCCATACACAAAAACAAAAAAATTATGCACGCATGACTGTAAGTCGCTTTGGATAAAAGCGTCTGCTAAATGGCATATTATTATTATTATTATGTTATTGTGAAGTGGAAACGTCTAGAAGCAACAACGGCTCAGCCACGAAGTGGTAGGTCACATAATATCACGCCCTGACTTATGGAACTCTAGTATGTTGAGTCAGGGTGTGGATATCTATGTTAGTATTTCTAGGTTTTCATTCTAGGTTTGTGTTTCTATGTTTGGCCGGGTGTGGTTCCCAATCAGAGGCAGCTGTCGCTCGTTGTCTCTGATTGGGGATCATACTTAAGTAGCCTGTTGGCACTCATTAGTGGTGGGATCTTGTTCCGTGTAGAGGGTTGTATTGTGTTTAGCCTGAGGACTTCACGTTACATTGTTTTGTTGTTTTGTTTGTGTGTTTATTTTGATAAATAAACATGTATGCATTTCACGCTGCGCCTTGGTCTGACCCGTACTTCAACGACCGTGACACACAAGCTCACAGAACGGGACCGCAGAGTGATGAAACGCGTAGTGTGTAAAAAATCATCTGTCCTTGGTTGCAACCCTCACTACCGAGTTCCAAACTGCCTCTGGAAGCAACGTCAGCACAATGACTGTTCATCGGGAGCTCCATGAAATGGGTTTCCATGGCCGAGCAGCCGCACACAAGCCTAAGATAACCATGTGTAACGCCAAGCGTTGGCTGGAGTGGTGTAAAGCTCGCCGCCATTGGACCCTGGAGCAGTGGAAACACGTTCTCTGGAGTGATGAATCACACTTCACCTTCTGGCAGTCCGATGGACAAATCTGGGTTTGGCGGATGCCAGGAGAACGCTACCTGCCCGAATGCATACTGCCAACTGTAAAGTTTGGTGGAGGAGGAATAATGGTCTGGGGCAGTTTATCATGGTTCTGCCTAGGCCCCTTAGTTCCAGTGAAGATACATCTTTACACTACAGCATACAATGACATTCTAGATGTTTCTGTGCTTCCAATTTTATAGCAACAGTTTGGGGAAGGCCCTTTCCTGTTTCAGCATGACAGTGACCCTGTGCACAAAGCGAGGTCCATACAGAAATGGTTTGCCAAGTTTGGTATGAATTGGAACGCCGACTGCGAGCCAGGCCTAATCGCCCAACATCAGTGCCTGACCTCTTGTAGCTGAATGGAAGCAAGTCCCCGCAGCAATGTTCCAACATCTAGTGGAAAACCTTCCCAGAAGAGTGGAGGCTGTTATAGCAGCAAAGGGGGGGGCACCAACTCCATATTAATGCCCATGATTTTAGAATGAGACGTTCGACGAACAGGTGTCCACATACTTTTGGTCATGTAGTGTATTTTTAAGAATGTATTTCCAAATTGAAGCAATGCAATTAGAACAATGAGGACTTCAAACATGTTTAAAATATTTGGGAAATATGGGGCAGGCTATTTAACGAACTAGGCTATAGCGGACTAACATTCAAGTTGATGAGAATGGAATCTAATAAAAGACTGTAAATACACAACTACCACATATTTAGCCATGGAGCACGTTCTGATTGGCCAGTGAGGGACCAAGCCTCGACAGACCCACAACTGGTCTATTCATCAAAACCCATCCCTTTCACCCCACCGCAAGCTACTATGCCCATAATTCCGGTTGAGAAGATTACAGCCAGCGCTGAGGTTTACCATTAAAATAGCCCCAATACTTTATCTGATTTGTCCAAAAGAGAAAAAAAACATGATTTGTTCCATAATTTGCAGTTACCTTCACTCCTTTGTACTCTTGAGAGTCTAGATTGATCAGAAATGTATTTGATAGATATTTGATATAGGATATGTCAATAAATTACTCCATAATATGTAGTCTTTTGAACAAGGGGAATCTAATTTTGAAAGAAAAGTTTGTTCTCTGTATTGTTATCAATAGATTAGTTTAAAAGGGTATTATGAAATGAATTGAACAATCGAATTGTACAAGAAATTGGTGTCAAAAGTGGCGTAATATTAGCAATCTAATATCAACCGTAAATTGCCAAGTGATTTCATCCATTTTGTGGAGAATGCTAGGAGGAAGATGTGAAAGTGCTTCAGCTGCATTCTTTAAGTCCATTAAGCCTTATACCTGACCAGGGGCTGCTGCCCGGCACAGCTAACAAGGTAGTGTGACTGGGGACAACATTGAGTGTTTAAGGCTGTGATTGGTGTGATTCATAGCATTGATTGACGCTGGAATGGGTAAACCAGCCAGTATGATCAGGGAGTGGAGGACCAGGCAAGACAGGAAGAGAGAGAGACAGACAGATAGATAGATAGATAGATAGATAGATAGATAGATAGATAGATAGATAGATAGATAGATAGATAGATAGATAGATAGATAGATAGATAGATAGATAGATAGATAGATAGATAGATAGATAGATAGATAGATAGATAGGCTGACAGACTGACAGGCTGACAGACAGATAGACAGATAGATAGATAGATAGATAGATAGATAGATAGATAGATAGATAGATAGATAGATAGATAGATAGATAGATAGATAGATAGATAGATAGATAGATAGGCTGGCAGACAGACAGACAGGCAGGCTGACAGGCAGGCTGACAGACAGGCTGACAGGCTGACAGACGTGTTCCTGTTAAGATGTGCTTCCAGTACGAGGCACCATTAACTATTGTGCTGCTGCTGCCAAGGAGGCACAGGGAACCAGGGTTCTAGGGGCCAGCTGGGGACCAGGGTTCTAGGGGCCAGCTGGGGACCAGGGTTCTAGGGGCCAGCTGGGGACCAGGGTTCTAGGAGCCTGCTGGGGACCAGGGTTCTAGGGGCCAGCTGGGGACCAGGGTTCTAGGGGCCAGCTGGGGACCAGGGATCAAGGGGCCAGCTGGGTACCAGGGTTCCAGGGGCCAGCTGGGGACCCGGGTTCTAGGGGCCAGCTGGGGACCAGGGTTCTAGGGGCCAGCTGGGTACCAGGGTTCTAGGGGCCAGCTGGGGACCAGGGTTCTAGGGGCCAGCTGGGGACCAGGGTTCCAGGGGCCAGCTGGGGACCAGGGTTCTAGGGGCCAGCTGGGGACCAGCTGGGGACCAGGGTTCTAGGGGCCAGCTGGGGACCAGGGTTCTAGGGGCCAGCTGGGGACCAGGGTTCTAGGGGCCAGCTGGGGACCAGGGATCAAGGGGCCAGATGGGTACCAGGGTTCTAGGGGCCAGCTGGGGACCAGGGTTCCAGGGGCCAGCTGGGGACCAGGGTTCTAGGGGCCAGCTGGGGACCAGGGTTCTAGGGGCCAGCTGGGGACCAGGGTTCCAGGGGCCAGCTGGGGACCAGGGTTCTAGGGGCCAGCTGGGGACCAGCTGGGGACCAGGGTTCTAGGGGCCAGCTGGGGACCAGGGTTCTAGGGGCCAGCTGGGGACCAGGGTTCTAGGGGCCAGCTGGGGACCAGGGATCAAGGGGCCAGCTGGGTACCAGGGTTCTAGGGGCCAGCTGGTTACCAGGGTTCTAGGGGCCAGCTGGGGACCAGGGTTCCAGGGGCCAGCTGGGGACCAGGGTTCTAGGGGCCAGCTGGGGACCAGGGTTCTAGGGGCCAGCTGGGGACCAGGGTTCTAGGGGCCAGCTGGGGACCAGGGTTCTAGGGGCCAGCTGGGGCCCTGTCACTGTACCCTGGGCTGGGGGATAAGTGAAGGGCCCTCAGGGGGCCACAGTGTGCTGGAGAGGAGAGGGACCCAGGATACCAGGTGAGTTATCTTCCAGGGCCTTAGGGGCGAGACATGGAGGAGGACCATGCTGGTTAATGAAATATGAGGATTGGTCAATAGGGCCTATAGGATTCATCATACATTATATTATAGCTCAACACTGAGAATCAGACTGAGGGCCTGTACAGTTCCCCTCCAATCAGAAGAGATTAGCCCCTAATAGGATTAGAAATGACTCTCCCATACATAATCTAATCCCTCCTATAGGTTTTCTTATCGTTCATAATCCCTCCTATAGGTTTTGTTGCTGTTACATTGACGGAAGCTATAGATGGTCAGATGCAGGTCATATTTTCAGCTAAAAACTCCAGCTAAAACACCATGTATGATACTGTAATTCCATTTAACCTCTTTCCCAGTTATACATTATCTATTGTTCAGTCCAAGTCCAAGCCATGCAATGCCAGCAGTGGTGACAGCCAGCCAGACTTTCCCCACACAGCCAGGCCCCTGTTTAACAAACTGGTGTTCTGCTCTGCTCTGCTCAGCCAGGGCCTATGATTGGTCAGCTTTGACGGAGAGAAAAAGAGGGAGCGAGGGAAAGATGTATGTAGAGAGGGAGAGAGGTAGGGAGGGAGAGAGAGACAGCGAGAGAGAGAGAGAGAGATACTTGAATCAGTAATACAACCCAACGTAAAATACCAAATAATGCATGCAGAGCAGAATTAGGCCGATACCGGCTAATTATCAAAATCCAGAAAAGAGCCGTTAAATTCTGCAACCACCTAAAAATAAGCGATCTTTACCACAGTGTGCAATCACAGCAGCAATGTTTGTGACCTGTTGCCACAAGAAAAGGGCAACCAGTAAAGAAGAAACACCATTGTAAATACAACACATATTTATGTTTATTTATTTTCCCTTTTGTACTTTAACTATTTGCACATCGTTACAACACCATATATAGACATAATATGACATTTGAAATATCTCTATTCCTGTGGAACTTTTGTGAGTGTAATGTTTACTGTTGTTTTTTGATTGTTTTGTTTATTATCAATTTCACTTGCTTTGGTAATGTTAACATATGTTTCCCATGCCAATAAAGCAAATTGAGAGAGAGAGAGAGAGAGAGAGAGAGAGAGAGAGAGAGCATCGTAGGGGCTGAGGAACAGGGAGAGAAGGAGACAGGGAGACAGGAATAGAGGGAGACAGGGAGACATGATTAGAGGGAGATATGGAGACAGTAATAGAGGGAGACAGGGAGAAAGGAATAGAGGGAGACAGGGAGACAGGAATAGAGGGAGACAGGGAGACAGGAATAGAGGGAGACAGGGAGACAGGAATAGAGGGAGACAAAGAGACAGGAATAGAGGAACAGGGAGACATGAATAGAGGGAGACAGGGAGACAGGAATAGAGGGAGACAGGGAGACAGGAATAGAGGGAGACAGGGAGACAGGAATAGAGGGAGACAGGGAGACAGGAATAGAGGGAGACAGGGAGACAGGAATAGAGGGAGACAGGGAGACAGGAATAGAGGGAGATAGGGAGACAGGAATTGAGGGAGACAGGGATACAGGAATAGAGGGAGACAGGAATATAGGGAGATAGGGAGACAGTAATAGAGGGAGACAGGAATAGAGGGAGACAGGGAGACAGGAATAGAGGGAGACAGGGAGACAGGAATAGAGGGAGACAGGGAGACAGGAATAGAGGGAGACAGTAATAGAGGGAGACAGGGAGACATGAATAGAGGGAGACAGGGAGACAGGAATAGAGGGAGACAGGGAGACAGGAATAGAGGGAGACAGGGAGACAGGAATAGAGGGAGACAGGGAGACAGGAATAGAGGGAGACAGGGAGACAGGGATACAGGAATAGAGGGAGACAGGAATAGAGGGAGACAGGAATAGAGGGAGACAGGGAGACAGTAATAGAGGGAGACAGGAATAGAGGGAGACGGGAATAGAGGGAGACAGGGAGACAGGAAGACAGGAATAGAGGGAGACAGGGAGCCAGTAATAGAGGGAGACAGGGAGACAGGAATAGAGGGAGACAGGAGACAGGGATAGAGGGAGACAGGGAGACAGGAATAGAGGGAGAAAGGAATAGAGGGAGACAGGGAGACAGGAATAGAGGGAGAAAGGAATAGAGGGAGACAGGGAGACAGGAATAGAGGGAGACGGAGACAGGAATAGAAGGAGACAGGGAGACAGTAATAGAGGGAGACAGGGAGACAGTAATAGAGGGAGACAGGGAGACAGGAATAGAGGGAGACAGGAATAGAGGGAGACAGGGAGACATGAATAGAGGGAGACAGGGAGACAGGAATAGAGGGAGACAGGGAGACAGGATTAGAGGGAAACAGGGAGACAGGAATAGAGGGAGACAGTGGAGACAGTAATAGAGGGAGACAGGGAGACAGGAATAGAGGGAGACAGGGAGACAGGAATAGAGGGAGACAGGGAGACAGGGATACAGGAATAGAGGGAGACAGGAATAGAGGGAGACTGGGAATAGAGGGAGACAGGGAGACAGTAATAGAGGGAGACAGGAATAGAGGGAGACGGGAATAGAGGGAGACAGGGAGACAGGAAGACAGGAATAGAGGGAGACAGGGAGCCAGTAATAGAGGGAGACAGGGAGACAGGAATAGAGGGAGACAGGGAGACAGGGATAGAGGGAGACAGGGAGACAGGAATAGAGGGAGACAGGAATAGAGGGAGACAGGGAGACAGGAATAGAGGGAGAAAGGAATAGAGGGAGACAGGGAGACAGGAATAGAGGGAGACGGAGACAGGAATAGAAGGAGACAGGGAGACAGTAATAGAGGGAGACAGGGAGACAGTAATAGAGGGAGACAGGGAGACAGGAATAGAGGGAGACTGGGAGACAGGGAGACAGGAATAGAGGGAGTCAGGGAGACATGAATAGAGGGAGACAGGGAGACAGTAATAGAGGGAGACAGGGAGACAGGAATAGAGGGAGACAGGAATAGAGGGAGACAGGGAGACAGGGAGACAGGAATAGAGGGAGACAGGAATAGAGGGAGACAGGGGACAGTAATAGAGGGTGACAGGGAGACAAGAATAGAGGGAGACAGGGGAGACAGGAATAGAGGAGACAGGGAGACAGGAATAGAGGAAGACAGGGAGACAGGAATATAGGGAGACAGTAATAGAGGGAGACAGGGAGACAGGAATAGAGGGAGACGGAGTCAGGAATACAGGGAGACAGGGGGACAGGAATAGAGGGAGACAGGGAGACAGGAATAGAGGGAGACAGAGAGACAGGGATACAGGAATAGAGGGAGACAGGGAGACAGGAATAGAGGGAGACAGGGAGACAGGAATAGAGGGAGACAGGGAGACAGGAATAGAGGGAGACAGGGAGACAGGAATAGAGGGAGACAGGGAGACAGGAATAGAGGGAGACTGGGGAGACAGGAATAGAGGGAAACAGGGAGTAAGGAATAAAGGGAGACAGGGAGACAGGAATAGAGGGGAGACTGGGAGACAGGAATAGAGGGAGACCGGGAGACAGGAATAGAGGGAGACAGGGAGTCAGTAATAGAGGGAGACAGGGAGACAGGAATAGAGGGAGACAGGGATACAAGGAGACGGGAATAGAGGGAGACAGGGAGACAGGGAGTCAGAAATAGAGGGAGACATGGAGACAGGGAAACAGTAATAGAGGGAGACAGGGAGACAGGAATAGAGGGAGACATGGAGACAGGGAGACAGGAATAGAGGGAGACAGGGAGAAGGTAATAGTGGGAGACAGGGAGACAGTAATATAGGGAGTCAGGGAGACAGGAATAGAGGGAGACTGGGAGACAGGGATAGAGGGAGT
Organism: Coregonus clupeaformis; assembly: GCF_020615455.1. Lineage (NCBI taxonomy): Eukaryota > Metazoa > Chordata > Actinopteri > Salmoniformes > Salmonidae > Coregonus > Coregonus clupeaformis. The sequence goes on from NC_059206.1 coordinate 10,089,484, forward strand.
CAGGGAGACATGAATAGAGGGAGACAGGGAGATTGTAATAGAGGGAGACAGGGAGACAGGAATAGAGGGAGACAGGGAGACAGGAAGACAGGAATAGAGGGAGACAGGGAGACAGGAATAGAGTGAGATAGGGAGACAGGAATAGAGGGAGACAGGGAGACAGGGAAACAGTAATAGAGGGAGACAGGGAGACAGGAATAGAGGGAGACAGGGAGACAGGGAGACAGGAATAGAGGGAGACGGAGACAGTAACAGAGGGGAGACAGTGAGACAGGAATAGAGGGAGACATAGAGACAGGAATAGAGGAGACAGGGAGACAGGGCTACAGGAATAGAGGAGACATGGAGACAGTAATAGAGGAGACAGGGAGACAGGAATAGAGGGAGAGAGGAGACAGGAATAGAGGGGAGACGGGAATAGAGGGAGACAGGGAGACAGTAATAGAGGGAGACAGGGAGACAGGAATAGAGGGAGACAGGGAGACAGGAATAGAGGGAGACAGGGAGACAGGGAGACAGGAATAGAGGGAGACAGGGAGACAGGAATAGAGGGAGACAGGGAGACAGGAATAGAGGGAGACAGGAGACAGTAATAGAGGGAGTCAGGGAGACAGGAATAGAGGGAGACAGGTATACAGGGAGACAGGAATAGAGGGAGACAGGGAGATAGGGAGACAGAAATAGAGGGAGACAGGGAGACAGGAATAGATGGGAGACAGGAAGACAGGAATAGAGGGAGACAGGGAGACAGGAATAGAGTGAGACAGGGGACAGTAATAGAGGTGACATGGAGACAGGAATAGAGGGAGACAGGGAGACAGGAATAGAGGGAGACAGGGAGACAGGAATAGAGGGAGACAGGGAGACAGGAATAGAGTGAGACAGGCAGACAGGGAGACAGTAGTAGAGGGAGACAGGGAGACAGGAATAGAGGGAGTCAGGGAGACAGGAATAGAGGGAAACAGGGAGACAGGAATAGAGGGAGACAGGATGACAGGAATAGAGGGAGACAGGGAGACAGGAATAGAGGGAGACAGTAATAGAGGGAGACAGGGAGACAGGAATAGAGGAAACAGGGAGACAGGAATAGAGGGAGACAGGGAGAGAGTAATAGAGGGAGACAGGGAGACAGGAATAGAGGGAGACAGGGAGACAGGAATAGAGGGAGACAGGGAGACAGGAATAGAGGGAGACAGGGAGTCAGGAATAGAGGGAGACAGGGAGACAGGAATAGAGGGAGACAGGGAGACAGAAATAGAGGGAGACATGGAGACAGGGAAACAGGAATAGAGGGAGACAGGGAGACAGGAATAGAGGGAGACTGGGGAGACAGGAATAGAGGGAAACAGGGAGTAAGGAATATAGGGAGACAGGGAGACAGTAATAGAGGGAGACAGGGAGACAGGAATAGAGGGAGACCGGGAGACAGGAATAGAGGGAGACAGGGAGTCAGTAATAGAGGGAGACAGGGAGGCAGGAATAGAGGGAGACAGGGATACAAGGAGACGGGAATAGAGGGAGACAGGGAGACAGGAATAGAGGGAGACAGGGAGACAGGAATAGAGGGAGACAGGGAGACAGGAATAGAGGGATACAGGGAGGCAGGAATAGAGGGAGACAGGGAGACAGGGAGACAGGAATAGAGGGAGACAGGGAGACAGTAATAGTGGGAGACAGGGAGACAGTAATATAGGGAGACAGGGAGACAGGAATAGAGGGAGACTGGGAGACAGGGAGACAGGAATAGAGGGAGTCAGGGAGACATGAATAGAGGGAGACAGGAGATTGTAATAGAGGGAGACAGGGAGACAGGAATAGAGGGAGACAGGGGAGACAGGAAGACAGGAATAGAGGGAGACAGGGAGACAGGAATAGAGGGAGACAGGGAGACAGGAATAGAGGGAGACAGGGAGACAGGGAGACAGTAGTAGAGGGAGACAGGGAGACAGGAATAGAGGGAGACAGGGAGACAGGGAGACAGGAATAGAGGGAGACAGGGAGACAGTAATAGAGGGAGACAGTGAGACAGGAATAGAGGGAGACATAGAGACAGGAATAGAGGGAGACAGGAGACAGGGCTACAGGAATAGAGGGAGACATGGAGACAGTAATAGAGGAGACAGGAGACAGGAATAGAGGGAGACAGGGAGACAGGAATAGAGGGAGACGGGAATAGAGGGAGACAAGGAGACAGTAATAGAGGGAGTCAGGGAGACAGGAATAGAGGGAGACAGGGAGACAGGAATAGAGGGAGACAGGGAGACAGGAAGACAGGAATAGAGGGAGACAGGGAGACAGGAATAGAGTGAGACAGGGAGACAGGAATAGAGGGAGACAGGGAGACAGTAATAGAGGGAGTCAGGGAGACAGGAATAGAGGGAGACAGGTATACAGGGAGACAGGAATAGAGGGAGACAGGGAGATAGGGAGACAGAAATAGAGGGAGACAGGGAGACAGGAATAGAGGGAGACAGGGAGACAGGAATAGAGGGAGACAGGAAGACAGGAATAGAGGGAGACAGGGAGACAGGAATAGAGTGAGACAGGTAGACAGGAATAGAGGGAGACGGAGACAGTAACAGAGGGAGTCAGGGAGACAGGAATAGAGGGAGACAGGGAGACAGTAATAGAGGGAGACAGGGAGACAGGAATAGAGGGAGACAGGGAGACAGGAATAAAGGGAGACGGAGACAGTAACAGAGGGAGACAGGGAGACAGGAATAGAGGGAGACAGGGAGACAGGAATAGAGGGAGTCAGGAATAGAGGGAGACAGGAATAGAGGGAGACAGGGAGACAGGAATAGAGGGAGACGGAATAGAGGGAGACAAGGAGACAGGAATAGAGGGAGACAGGGAGACAGGAATAGAGGGAGACAGGGAGACAGTAATAGAGGGAGACAGGGAGACAGGAATAGAGGGAGACAGGGAGACAGGAAGACAGGAATAGAGGGAGACAGGGAGACAGGAATAGAGTGAGATAGGGAGACAGGAATAGAGGGAGACAGGGAGACAGGAAGACAGGAATAGAGGGAGACAGGGAGACAGGAATAGAGTGAGACAGGGAGACAGGAATAGAGGGAGACAGGGAGACAGGGAAACAGTAATAGAGGGAGACAGGGAGACAGGAATAGAGGGAGACAGGGAGACAGGGAGACAGGAATAGAGGGAGACGGAGACAGTAACAGAGGGAGACAGTGAGACAGGAATAGAGGGAGACATAGAGACAGGAATAGAGGGAGACAGGGAGACAGGGCTACAGGAATAGAGGGAGACATGGAGACAGTAATAGAGGGAGACAGGGAGACAGGAATAGAGGGAGACAGGGAGACAGGAATAGAGGGAGACGGGAATAGAGGGAGACAAGGAGACAGTAATAGAGGGAGTCAGGGAGACAGGAATAGAGGGAGACAGGGAGACAGGAATAGAGGGAGACAGGGAGACAGGAATAGAGGGAGACAGGGAGACAGGAAGACAGGAATAGAGGGAGACAGGGAGACAGGAATAGAGGGAGACAGGGAGACAGTAATAGAGGGAGTCAGGGAGACAGGAATAGAGGGAGACAGGTATACAGGAGACAGGAATAGAGGGAGACAGGGAGATAGGGAGACAGGAATAGAGGGAGACAGGGAGACAGGAATAGAGGGAGACAGGGAGACAGGAATAGAGGGAGACAGGGAGACAGGAATAGAGGGAGACGGGAATAGAGGGAGACAAGGAGACAGGAATAGAGGGAGACAGGGAGACAGGAATAGAGGGAGACAGGGAGACAGGAATAGAGGGAGACAGGGAGACAGGAATAGAGGGAGACAGGGAGACAGGAATAGAGGGAGACAGGGAGACAGGAATAGAGGAGACAGGGAGACAGGGAGACAGTAGTAGAGGGAGACAGGGAGACAGGAATAGAGGAGTCAGGGAGACAGAAATAGAGGGATACAGGGAGACAGGAATAGAGGGAGACAGGGAGACAGGAATAGAGGGAGACAGGGAGACAGAAATAGAGGGAGACAGTAATAGAGGGAGACAGGGAGACAGGAATAGAGGGAGACAGGGAGACAGAAATAGAGGGAGACAGGGAGACAGTAATAGAGGGAGACAGGGAGACAGGAATAGAGGGAGACAGAGAGACAGGGATACAGGAATAGAGGTAGACAGGGAGACAGGGAGACAGGAATAGAGGGAGACAGGGAGACAGGAATAGAGGGAGACAGGGAGACAGGAATAGAGGGAAACAGGGAGTCAGTAATAGAGGGAGACAGGGAGGCAGGAATAGAGGGAGACAGGGATACAAGGAGACGGGAATAGAGGGAGACAGGGAGACAGTAATAGAGGGAGACAGGGAGACAGGAATAGAGGGAGACAGGGAGACAGGAATAGAGGGATACAGGGAGGCAGGAATAGAGGGAGACAGGGAGACAGGAATAGAGGGAGACAGGGAGACAGTAATAGTGGGAGACAGGGAGACAGTAATATAGGGAGACAGGGAGACAGGAAAAGAGGTATACTGGGAGACAGGGAGACAGGAATAGAGGGAGTCAGGGAGACATTAATAGAGGGAGACAGGGAGACAGTAATAGAGGGAGACAGGGAGACAGGAATAGAGGGAGACAGGGAGACAGGAAGACAGGAATAGAGGGAGACAGGGAGACAGGAATAGAGTGAGATAGGGAGACAGGAATAGAGGGAGACAGGGAGACAGGAAGACAGGAATAGAGGGAGACAGGGAGACAGGAATAGAGTGAGACAGGGAGACAGGAATAGAGGGAGACAGGGAGACAGGAATAGAGGGAGACAGGGAGACAGGAATAGAGGGAGACAGGGAGACAGGGAGACAGGAATAGAGGGAGACGGAGACAGTAACAGAGGGAGACAGTGAGACAGGAATAGAGGGAGACATAGAGACAGGAATAGAGGGAGACAGGGAGACAGGGCTACAGGAATAGAGGGAGACATGGAGACAGTAATAGAGGAGACAGGGAGACAGGAATAGAGGGAGACAGGGAGACAGGAATAGAGGGAGACGGGAATAGAGGGAGACAAGGAGACAGTAATAGAGGGAGTCAGGGAGACAGGAATAGAGGGAGACAGGGAGACAGGAATAGAGGGAGACAGGGAGACAGGAAGACAGGAATAGAGGGAGACAGGGAGACAGGAATAGAGTGAGACAGGGAGACAGGAATAGAGGGAGACAGGGAGACAGTAATAGAGGGAGTCAGGAGACAGGAATAGAGGGAGACAGGTATACAGGAGACAGGAATAGAGGGAGACAGGGAGATAGGGAGACAGAAATAGAGGGAGACAGGGAGACAGGAATAGAGGGAGACAGGAGACAGGAATAGAGGAGACAGGAAGACAGGAATAGAGGGAGACAGGGAGACAGGAATAGAGGGAGACGGGAACAGAGGGAGACAAGGAGCCAGGAATAGAGGGAGACAGGGAGACAGGAATAGAGGGAGACAGGGAGACAGGAATAGAGGGAGACAGGGAGACAGTAATAGAGGAGACAGGGAGACAGGGAGACAGGAATAGAGGGAGACAGGGAGACAGGAATACAGGAGACAGGAATAGAGGGAGACTGAGACAGTAACAGAGGGAGTCAGGGAGACAGGAATAGAGGGAGACAGGGAGACAGTAATAGAGGGAGACAGGGAGACAGGAATAGAGGGAGACGGGAGACAGTAACAGAGGGAGACAGGGAGACAGGAATAGAGGGAGACAGGAATAGAGGGAGACGGAGACAGTAACAGAGGGAGTCAGGAGACAGGAATAGAGGGAGACAGGAGACAGTAATAGAGGGAGACAGGGAGACAGGAATAGAGGGAGACGGAGACAGTAACAGAGGGAGACAGGGAGACAGGAATAGAGGGAGACAGGAAGACAGGAATAGAGGGAGACAGGGAGACAGGAATAGAGGGAGTCAGTGAGACAGGAATAGAGGGAGACAGTAATACAGGGAGACAGGAATAGAGGGAGACAGGAATAGAGGGAGACAGGGAGACAGGATTAGAGGGAGACATGGAGACAGGAATAGAGGGAGACAGGGAGACAGGAATAGAGGGAGACAGGGAGACAGGAATAGAGGGAGACGGGAATAGAGGGAGACAAGGAGCCAGGAATAGAGGGAGACAGGGAGACAGGAATAGAGGGAGACAGGGAGACAGGAATAGAGGGAGACAGGGAGACAGGAATAGAGGGAAACAGGGAGACAGGAATAGAGGGAGACAGAGAGACAGGGATACAGGAATAGAGGTAGACAGGGAGACAGGAATAGAGGGAGACAGGGAGACAGGAAGACAGGAATAGAGGGAGACAGGGAGACAGGAATAGAGGAGACAGGGAGACAGGAATAGAGGGAGACAGGGAGACAGTAATAGAGGGAGACAGGGAGACAGGAATAGAGGGAGACAGGTATACAGGGAGACAGGAATAGAGGGAGACAGGGAGATAGGGAGACAGAAATAGAGGGAGACAGGGAGACAGGAATAGAGGGAGACAGGGAGACAGGAATAGAGGGAGACAGGAAGACAGGAATAGAGGGAGACAGGGAGACAGGAATAGAGTGAGACAGGGAGACAGGAATAGAGGGAGACAGGGAGACAGTAATAGAGGGAGACAGGGAGACAGGGAGACAGGAATAGAGGGAGACAGGGAGACAGGAATACAGGGAGACAGGAATAGAGGGAGACAGGTAGACAGGAATAGAGGGAGACGGAGACAGTAACAGAGGGAGACAGGGAGACAGGAATAGAGGGAGACAGGGAGACAGGAATAGAGGGAGACAGGAGACAGGAATAGAGGGAGACGGAGACAGTAACAGAGGAGACAGGGAGACAGGAGACAGGAATAGAGGGAGACAGGGAGACAGGAATACAGGGAGACAGGAATAGAGGGAGACAGGTAGACAGGAATAGAGGGAGACGGAGACAGTAATAGAGGAGACAGGGAGACAGGGAGACAGGAATAGAGGGAGACAGGGAGACAGGAATAGAGGGAGACGGAGACAGTAACAGAGGGAGACAGGGAGACAGGGAGACAGGAATAGAGGGAGACAGGTAGACAGGAACAGAGGGAGACAGGGAGACAGGGAGACAGGAATAGAGGGAGACAGGGAGACAGGAATACAGGGAGACAGGAATAGAGGGAGACAGGAGACAGGAATAGAGGGAGACAGGGAGACAGGAATAGAGGGAGACAGGGAGACAGGAATAGAGGGAGACGGAGACAGTAACAGAGGGAGACAGGGAGACAGGAATAGAGGGAGACAGGGAGACAGGAATAGAGGGAGACAGGGAGACAGGAATAGAGGGAGACAGGGAGACAGTAATAGAGGGAGACAGGGAGACAGGAATAGAGGGAGACAGGGAGACAGGAATAGAGGGAGACGGAGACAGTAACAGAGGGAGACAGGGAGACAGGAATAGAGGGAGACAGGGAGACAGGAATAGAGGGAGACAGGTAGACAGGGAGACAAGATTAGAGGGATACTGGAGACAGGGAGACAGGAATAGAGGGAGTCAGTGAGACAGGAATAGAGGGAGACAGGAATAGAGGGAGACAGGGAGACAGGAATAGAGGGAGACAGGGAGACAGGAATAGAGGGAGACAGGGAGACAGGAATAGAGGGAGACATGGAGACAGGAATAGAGGGAGACAGGGAGACAGGAATAGAGGGAGACAGGAGACAGGAATAGAGGGAGACAGGGAGACAGGAATAGAGGGAGACAGTAATACAGGGAGACAGGAATAGAGGGAGACAGGAATAGAGGGAGACAGGGAGACAGGAATAGAGGGAGACAGGGAGACAGGAATAGAGGGAGACAGGGAGACAGGAATAGAGGGAGACAGGGAGACAGGAATAGAGGGAGACAGGAATACAGGGAGACAGGAATAGAGGGAGACAGGAATAGAGGGAGACAGGGAGACAGGAATAGAGGGAGACAGGAATAGAGGGAGACAGGGAGACAGGAATAGAGGGAGACAGGGAGACAGGAATAGAGGGAGACAGGGAGACAGGAATAGAGGGAGACAGGGAGACAGGAATAGAGGGAGACAGGGAGACAGGAATAGAGGGAGACAGGGAGAAAGGAATAGAGGTAGACAGGTAGACAGGGAGACAAGATTAGAGGGATACTGGAGACAGGAGTCAGTAATACAGGGAGACAGGAATAGAGGGAGACAGGAATAGAGGGAGACAGGGAGACAGGAATAGAGGGAGACAGGGAGACAGGAATAGAGGGAGACGGGAATAGAGGGAGACAAGGAGACAGGAATAGAGGGAGACAGGGAGACAGGAATAGAGGGAGACAGGGAGACGGGAATAGAGGGAGACAGGGAGACAGAAATAGAGGGAGACATGGGAGACAGGGAAACAGTAATACAGGGAGACAGGAATAGAGGGAGACAGGGAGACAGGAATAGAGGGATACAGGGAGGCAGGAATAGAGGGAGACAGGGAGACAGGGAGACAGGAATAGAGGGAGACAGGGAGACAGTAATAGTGGGAGACAGGGAGACAGTAATATAGGGAGACAGGGAGACAGGAATAGAGGGAGACTGGGAGACAGGGAGACAGGAATAGAGGGAGACAGGGAGACAGGAATAGAGTGAGATAGGGAGACAGGAATAGAGGGAGACAGGGAGACAGGAAGACAGGAATAGAGGGGGACAGGGAGACAGGAATAGAGTGAGACAGGGGAGACAGGAATAGAGGGAGACAGGGAGACAGGGAAACAGTAATAGAGGGAGACAGGGAGACAGGAATAGAGGAGACAGGGAGACAGGGAGACAGGAATAGAGGGAGACGGAGACAGTAACAGAGGGAGACAGTGAGACAGGAATAGAGGGAGACATAGAGACAGGAATAGAGGGAGACAGGGAGACAGGGCTACAGGAATAGAGGGAGACATGGAGACAGTAATAGAGGGAGACAGGGAGACAGGAATAGAGGGAGACAGGGAGACAGGAATAGAGGGAGACGGGAATAGAGGGAGACAAGGAGACAGTAATAGAGGGAGTCAGGGAGACAGGAATAGAGGGAGACAGGGAGACAGGAATAGAGGGAGACAGGGAGACAGGAAGACAGGAATAGAGGGAGACAGGGAGACAGGAATAGAGTGAGACAGGGAGACAGGAATAGAGGGAGACAGGGAGACAGTAATAGAGGGAGTCAGGGGAGACAGGAATAGAGGGAGACAGGTATACAGGGAGACAGGAATAGAGGGAGACAGGAGACAGGAATAGAGGGAGACAGGGAGACAGGAATAGAGGGAGACAGGGAGACAGGAATAGAGGGAGACAGGAATAGAGGGAGACAGGGAGACAGGAATAGAGGGAGACAGGGAGACAGGAATAGAGGGAGACAGGGAGACAGGAATAGAGGGAGACAGGAAGACAGGAATAGAGGGAGACAGGAATAGAGGGAGACAGGGAGACAGGAATAGAGGGAGACAGGGAGACAGTAATAGAGGGAGACAGGGAGACAGGAATAGAGGGAGACAGGGAGACAGGAATAGAGGGAGACAGGGAGACAGGAATAGAGGGAGACAGGGAGACAGGAATAGAGGGAGACAGGGAGACAGGAATAGAGGGAGACAGGAATAGAGGGAGACAGGGAGACAGGAATAGAGGGAGACAGGGAGACAGGAATAGAGGGAGACAGGGAGACAGGGAGACAGGAATAGAGGGAGACAGGGAGACAGGAATACAGGGAGACAGGAATAGAGGGAGACGGAGACAGTAACAGAGGGAGTCAGGGAGACAGGAATAGAGGGAGTCAGTGAGACAGGAATAGAGGGAGACAGTAATACAGGGAGACAGGAATAGAGGGAGACAGGAATAGAGGAGACAGGGAGACAGGAATAGAGGGAGACATGGAGACAGGAATAGAGGGAGACAGGAGACAGGAATAGAGGGGCAGGGAATAGAGGGAGACAAGGAGACAGGAATAGAGGGAGACAGGGAGACAGGAATAGAGGGAGACAGGGAGACAGGAATAGAGGGAGACAGGGAGACAGGAATAGAGGGAAACAGGGAGACAGGAATAGAGGGAGACAGAGAGACAGGGATACAGGAATAGAGGTAGACAGGGAGACAGGGAGACAGGAATAGAGGGAGACAGGGAGACAGGAATAGAGGGAGACTGGGAGACAGGAATAGAGGGAGACCGGGAGACAGGAATAGAGGGAGACAGGGATACAAGGGAGACGGGAATAGAGGAGACAGGGAGACAGAAATAGAGGGAGACATGGAGACAGGGAAACAGTAATAGAGGGAGACAGGGAGACAGGAATAGAGGGAGACAGGGAGACAGGAATAGAGGGATACAGGGAGGCAGGAATAGAGGGAGACAGGGAGACAGGAATAGAGGAACAGGGATACAGTAATAGTGGGAGACAGGGAGACAGGAATAGAGGGAGACTGGGAGACAGGAGACAGGAATAGAGGGAGTCAGGGAGACATGAATAGAGGGAGACAGGGAGACAGTAATAGTGGGAGACAGGGAGACAGGAATAGAGGGAGACAGGGAGACAGGAAGACAGGAATAGGGGAGACAGGGAGACAGGAATAGAGTGAGTATAGGGAGACAGGAATAGAGGGAGACAGGGAGACAAGAAGACAGGAATAGAGGGAGACAGGGAGACAGGAATAGAGTGAGACAGGGAGACAAGAATAGAGGGAGACAGGGAGACAGGGAAACAGTAATAGAGGGAGACAGGGAGACAGGAATAGAGGGAGACAGGGAGACAGGAATAGAGGGAGACGGAGACAGTAACAGAGGGAGACAGGGAGACAGGAATAGAGGGAGACATAGAGACAGGAATAGAGGGAGACAGGGAGACAGGGCTACAGGAATAGAGGGAGACATGGAGAGAGTAATAGAGGGAGACAGGAATAGAGGGAGACAGGGAGACAGGAATAGAGGGAGACAGGAATAGAGGGAGACAGGGAGACAGAAATAGAGGGAGACAAGGAGAAAGGAATAGAGGGAGATAGGGAGACAGTAATAGAGGGAGACAGGGAGACAGGAAGACAGGAATAGAGGGAGACAGGGAGACAGGAATAGAGTGAGACAGGGAGACAGGAATAGAGGGAGACAGGGAGACAGTAATAGAGGGAGTCAGGGAGACAGGAATAGAGGGAGACAGGGAGATAGGTATACAGGGAGACAGGAATAGAGGGAGACAGGGAGATAGGAGACAGAAATAGAGGGAGACAGGAGACAGGAATAGAGGGAGACAGGGAGCCAGGAATAGAGGGAGACAGGGAGTCAGGAATAGAGGGAGACAGGAAGACAGGAATAGAGGGAGACAGGGAGACAGGAATAGAGTGAGACAGGGAGACAGGAATAGAGGGAGACAGGGAGACAGTAATAGAGGGAGACAGGGAGACAGGAATACAGGGAGACAGGAATAGAGGGAGACAGGTAGACAGGAATAGAGGGAGACAGGGAGACAGTAATAGAGGGAGACAGGGAGACAGGAATAGAGGGAGACAGGGAGACAGGAATAGAGGGAGACAGGGAGACAGTAATAGAGGGAGACAGGAAGACAGGAATAGAGGGAGACGGAGACAGGAATTGAGGGAGACAGGGAGACAGGAATAGAGGGAGACAGGGAGACAGGAATAGAGGGAGTCAGGGAGACAGGAATAGAGGGAGACAGTAATACAGGGAGACAGGAATAGAGGGAGACAGGGAGACAGGAATAGAGGGAGACATGGAGACAGGAATAGAGGGAGACAGGGAGACAGGAATAGAGGGAGCCGGGAATAGAGGGAGACAAGGATACAGGAATAGATGGAGACAGGGAGACAGGAATAGAGGGAGACAAGGAGACAGGAATAGAGGGAGACAGGGAGACAGGCATAGAGGGAGACAGGGAGACAGGAATAGAGGGAGACAGGGTTACAGGAATAGAGGGAGACAGGGAGACAGTAATAGAGGGAGACAGGAATAGAGGGAGACGGGAATAGAGGGAGACGGGAATAGAGGGAGACGGGAATAGAGGGAGACAGGAATAGAGGGAGACAGGGAGACAGGAATAGAGGGAGATAGGGAGACAGGAATAGAGGGAGACAGGGAGACAGGAATAGAGGGAGACAGGGAGACAGGAATAGAGGGATACGGGGAGACAGGAATAGAGGGAGACAGGAAGACAGGGAGGCAGAAATAGAGGGAGACAGGGAGACAGTAATAGAGGGAGACAGGGAGACAGTAATGGAGGGAGACAGGGAGACAGGAATAGAGGGAGACAGGGAGACAGAAATACAGGGAGACAGTAATAGAGGGAGACAGGGAGACAGGAATAGAGGGAGACAGAATAGAGGAGACAGGGAGACATTAATAGAGGGAGACAGGGAGACAGTAATAGAGGGAGACAGGGAGACAGGAATAGAGGGAGACAGGAGACAGGAATAGAGGGAGACAGGGAGACAGTAATAGAGGGAGACAGGAATAGAGGGAGACCGGAATAGAGGGAGACATGGAGACAGGAATAGAGGAGACAGGGAATACAGGAATAGAGGAGACAGGGAGACAATAATAGAGGGAGCCAGGAGACAGGAATAGAGGGAGATTGGAATAGAGGGAGACAGGGAGACAGGAATAGAGGGAGATTGGAATAGAGGGAGACAGGGAGACAGGAATAGAGGGAGATTGGAATAGAGGGAGACAGGGAGACAGGAATAGAGGAGATTGGAATAGAGGGAGACTGGGAGACCGGAATAGAGGGAGATTGGAATAGAGGGAGACAGGGAGACAGGAATAGAGGGAGACAGGGAGACAGGAATAGAGGGAGACAGGGAGACAGGAATAGAGGGAGACAGGGAGACAGTAATAGAGGGAGACAGTATAGGATTATTTTATGTATCATTATGGCACATGTAGGGAGATGCCAAAGGTAAAATATAATAAACATGTTTGATATTTTATCATTCAGATACATGCTTAAATAAGGAGTATAGACATGTAGTATATGCTGTTTTTTAAATGAATGCATGTGTTCTTTCACAGAGGCTCTCAAACAGTGTGCATTACATTAGTTTTTTAAGAAGGGGCCTAAGCCACGCAGCCAATAGAATGATAGAATGAGAGGCTTCATATAGAAAAAAAGCATTCATGACATTTTGGAGTGGACATTGTGTAACAGCTGGACGTTGAGAAAGAATGGTGGGGCAGAACTAAAATAAGTTAGGAATGTATGCATGTTTTTTCATTTGTGTGTATATAAGAGATCTCTAAGCCAGAGGGAGACAGTTGTTCCATGGAGCAAGCTCAGGCTTTGTTATGCAATAAAGTCTAATTCTTCAATTCACAAGCTCCGGTGTCTTGAGAGATATTTTTGAGTTGATTATCTATTAGTCAAATATTTCTACAACAACAGGAATAGAGGGAGACGGGAATAGAGGGAGACAGGAATAGAGGGAGACAGGAATAGAGGGAGAATGGGAGACCGGGTTAGAGGGAGACAGGAGACAGGAATAGAGGGAGACAGGGTGACAGGCATAGAGGTAGACAGGGGTGACAGTAATAGAGGGAGACAGGGAGACAGGAATAGAGGGAGACAGGGAGACAGGAATAGAGGGAGACAGGGAGACAGGGAGACAGGAATAGAGGGAGACAGGGAGACAGGAATAGAGGGAGACAGGGAGACAGGAATAGAGGGAGACAGGGAGACAGGAATAGAGGGAGACAGGGAGACAGGAATAGAGGGAGACAGGAATAGAGGGAGACAGGAGACAGGAATAGAGGGAGACAGGGAGACAGTAATAGAGGGAGACAGGAATAGAGGGAGACAGGGAGACAGTAATAGAGGGAGACAGGGAGACAGGAATAGAGGGAGACAGGGAGACAGGAATAGTTGGTGACAGGGAGACAGTAATAGAGGGAGTCAGGAATAGAGGGAGACAGGGCCACAGGAATAGAGGGAGACAGGGAGACAGGAATAGAGGGAGATAGGGAGACAGGAATAGAGGGAGACAGGAATAGAGGGAGACAGGGAGACAGGAATAGAGGGAGACAGGGAGACAGGAATAGAGGGAGACAGGAATAGAGGGAGACAGGGAGACAGGAATAGAGGGAGACAGGGAGACAGGAATAGAGGGAGACAGGAATAGAGGGAGACAGGGAGACAGGAATAGAGGGAGACAGGGAGACAGGAATAGAGGGAGACAGGGAGACAGAAATAGAGGGAGACAGGGAGACAGTAATAGAGGGAGACAGGGAAACAGGGAGACAGAAATAGAGGGAGTCAGGGAGACAGAAATAGAGGGAGACAGGGAGACAGTAATAGAGGGAGACAGGGAGACAGAAATAGAGGGAGACAGGGAGACAGGGAGACAGTAATAGAGGGAGACAAGGGAGACAGGGAGACAGAAATAGAGGGTAGACAGAGACAGTAATAGAGGGAGACATGGAGACAGTAATAGAGGGAGACAGGGAGACAGAAATAGAGGGAGACAGGAATAGAGGGAGACAGGGAGACAGTAATAGAGGGAGACATGGAGACAGAAATAGAGGGAGACAGGGAGACAGGAATAGAGGAGACAGGGAGACAGGAATAGAGGGAGACAGGGAGACAGGAATAGAGGGAGACAGGGAGACAGTAATAGAGGGAGACAGGGAGACAGGAATAGAGGGAGACAGGGAGACAGGAATAGAGGGAGACAGGAATAGAGGGAGACAGGGAGACAGGAATAGAGGGAGACAGGGAGACAGGAATAGAGGGAGACAGGAATACAGGGAGACAGAAATAGAGGGAGAGGGAGAGGGAGACAGTAATAGAGGGAGACAGGGAAACAGAAATAGAGGGAGACAGGGAGACAGGGAGACAGGGAGACAGTAATAGGAGCGGAGACAGGAGATAGGAGACAGGGAGACAGTAATAGAGGGAGACAGGGAGACAGGGAAACAGTAATAGAGGGGAATTGAGGGAAACAGGGAGACAGAAATAGAGGGAGACAGGGAGACAGTAATAGAGGGAGACAGGGAGACAGGAATTGAGGGAGACAGGGAGACAGGAATAGAGGGAGACAGGGAGACAGGAATAGAGGGAGACAGGGAGACAGGAATAGAGGGAGACAGGGAGACAGGAATAGAGGGAGACAGGGAGACAGGAATAGAGGGAGACAGGGAGACAGTAATAGAGGGAGACAGGGAGACAGGAATAGAGGGAGACAGGGAGACAGGAATAGAGGGAGACAGGGAGACAGGAATAGAGGGAGACACACAGATGAACTCTCTGGCTTTACAGCTACGTACATCTCTAGCTCTCTTCAGCAAGAAAAAATTATCTACTTTTTTCAATAGCATCATTTTTATTGTCACCTTTGTACTTTTACAAAGTGTTTAAAATATATTTCTACATTTTTAAAATACATTTTTAATCGACATTATGTTGGATGGCAAACTGCATTATGTTGGATGGCAAACTGCATTATGTTGGATGGCAAACTGCATTATGTTGGATGGCAAACTGCATTATGTTGGATGGCAAACTGCATTATGTTGGATGGCAAACTGCATTATGTTGGATGGCAAACTGCATTATGTTGGATGGCAAACTGCATTATGTTGGATGGCAAACTGCATTATGTTGGATGGCAAACTGCATTATGTTGGATGGCAAACTGCATTATGTTGGATGGCAAACTGCATTATGTTGGATGGCAAACTGCCTTATGTTGGATGGCAAACTGCATTATGTTGGATGCAAACTGCATTATGTTGGATGGCAAACTGCATTATGTTGGATGGCAAACTGCATTATGTTGGATGGCAAACTGCATTATGTTGGATGGCAAACTGCATTATGTTGGATGGCAAACTGCATTATTGTCACGATCATCGGGAACAGAGGACCAATGCGCAGCGTTGAATGCAAACATACTTATATTTATTTAAATGTTTACACGAACAAAACAACAAAAACGATACGTGACGTCCAAAAGTGCGAACACAAACCTACACAGGAAACACGGAACAAGATCCACAAACACTGTGGGAAAACAGACTGTTTAAATATGGTTTCCCAATCAGAGACAACCAGCAACAGCTGACACTCGTTGCCTCTGATTGGGAACCACTCTGCCAACATAGAAATACAAGACCTAGAATGGAAAACAAAGAGCACAAAACATAGACTCTACACACCCTGGCTCAACATAAAAGAGTCCCTAGAGCCAGGGCGTGACAGTACCCCCCAAAGGCGCGGACTCCGACCGCGCCAACAAGAACACCACAGGGGAGGGACCGGGTGGGCACTCCGCCTTGCCGGCGGATCCGGCTCTGGGCATGATCCCCACTCCCTCTCTAACCCCCCACAGTACCCCTGGTCCGGTCTGGCCCTGCTGGCCGGAGCTGGACTGAACACTGGTGGAGCGGATTGCTCTAGCTCCGACGTGGAGCAGCCGACCGTACGGACCAGGCACTGGTGGAACAGGCACGGGCCGTGCCGGACTGACGACGCACACCACTGGCTTGGTGTGGGGAGCAGGAACAGGCCGAGCCGGGCTGGCGAAACAAGCCACTGACTTGAGTGCGGAGAGCAGGAATGGACCGGGCCGGGCTGGCGGCACGCACCACTGACTTGGTGCGGGGAGCAGGAACAGACCGGGCGGACTGGCGACGCGCACCATCGGCTTGGTGCGGGGAGCAGGAACAGGCCGGACGGGCTGGCGACGCGCACCATAGGCTCGGTGCGGGGAGCAGGAACAGGCCGGACCGGGCTGGCGACGCGCACCATAGGCTCGGGTGCGGGGAGCAGGAACAGGCCGGGCCGGGCTGGCGACACGCACCACAGGCTCGACGCGAGGAACAGGAACAGGCCGGACCGTACTGGGGACACACACCACTGGCCCTACGCAGGGATCAGGAACGGGCCGGACCGGACTGGTAACCCACCCCAGTACCTCTCGCCGTGCCTCCACCCTCTCCCCCTCCTCTGTGACCAGTGGCCCCCCTTAACCTGGCGGCCTCCTCTGCAAACCCGCTAGACCGCTCCATCGCGGCCTCCTGCTGCCCCGTCGTCACGGCGTGAGCCCCCCCAAAAAAAAAATTCTGGGGGTCTCTCCTCCCCGTGGGCCAGGCCTCTATAGTTCTCGCCCAACTCTCGCTCTTCAGCTTCCAACTCCAGCCTCTCTCCTCCTCACATGGCTTGACCCAGTCGAGACTCTTCCTCCACTGCTCCCAAGTCCGCCCTCTCTGCTCTTCACTAGGCTTGACCCAGTCGAGGTTGCCACGGAGATCCGCTAGCGATTCCCCTGGCGATGGCTCCTGGACACGCTGCTTGGTCCAGTTTTGGTGGGATCTTCTGTCACGATCGTCGGGAACAGAGGACCAATGCGCAGCGTTGAATGCAAACATACTTATATTTATTTAAATGTTTACACGAACAAAACAACAAAAACGATACGTGACGTCCAAAAGTGCGAACACAAACCTACACAGGAAACACGGAACAAGATCCACAAACACTGAGGGAAAACAGACTGTTTAAATATGGTTCCCAATCAGAGACAACCAGCAACAGCTGACACTCGTTGCCTCTGATTGGGAACCACTCTGGCCAACATAGAAATACAAGACCTAGAATGGAAAACAAAGAGCACAAAACATAGACTCTACACACCCTGGCTCAACATAGAAGAGTCCCTAGAGCCAGGGCGTGACAATTATGTTAGATGGCAAACTGCATTATGTTGGATGGCAAACTGCATTATGTTGGATGGCAAACTGCATTATGTTGGATGGCAAACTGCATTATGTTGGATGGCAAACTGCATTATGTTGGATGGCAAAACTGCATTATGTTGGATGGCAAACTGCATTATGTTGGATGGTAAACTGCATTATGTTGGATGGCAAACTGCATTATGTTGGATGGCAAACTGCATTATGTTGTATGGCAAACTGCATTATGTTGGATGGCAAACTGCATTATGTTGGATGGCAAACTGCATTATGTTTTATGGCAAACTGCATTATGTTGGATGGCAAACTGCATTATGTTGGTTGGCAAACTGCATTATGTTGGATGGCAAACTGCATTATGTTGGATGGCAAACTGCATTATGTTGGATGGCAAACTGCATTATGTTGGATGGCAAACTGCATTATGTTGGATGGCAAACTGCATTATGTTGGATGGCAAACTGCATTATGTTGGATGGCAAACTGCATTATGTTGGATGGCAAACTGCATTATGTTGGATGGCAAACTGCATTATGTTGGATGGCAAACTGCATTATGTTTTATGGCAAACTGCATTATGTTGGATGCAAACTGCATTATGTTGGATGGCAAACTGCATTATGTTGGATGGCAAACTGCATTATGTTTTATGGCAAACTGCATTATGTTTTATGGCAAACTGCATTATGTTGGATGGCAAACTGCATTATGTTGATGGCAAACTGCATTATGTTGGATGGCAAACTGCATTATGTTTTATGGCAAACTGCATTATGTTTTATGGCAAACTGCATTATGTTGGATGGCAAACTGCATTATGTTGGATGGCAAACTGCATTATGTTGGATGGCAAACTGCATTATGTTGGATGGCAAACTGCATTATGTTGGATGGCAAACTGCATTATGTTGGATGGCAAACTGCATTATGTTGGATGGCAAACTGCATTATGTTGGATGGCAAACTGCATTATGTTGGATGGCAAACTGCATTATGTTGGATGGCAAACTGCATTATGTTGGATGGCAAACTGCATTATGTTTTATGGCAAACTGCATTATGTTTTATGGCAAACTGCATTATGTTGGATGGCAAACTGCATTATGTTGGATGGCAAACTGCATTATGTTTTATGGCAAACTGCATTATGTTTTATGGCAAACTGCATTATGTTGGATGGCAAACTGCATTATGTTGGATGGCAAACTGCATTATGTTGGATGGCAAACTGCATTATGTTGGATGGCAAACTGCATTATGTTGGATGGCAAACTGCATTATGTTGGATGGCAAACTGCATTATGTTGGATGGCAAAACCGCATTATGTTGGATGGCAAACTGCATTATGTTGGATGGCAAACTGCATTATGTTTTATGGCAAACTGCATTATGTTGGATGGCAAACTGCATTATGTTGGATGGCAAACTGCATTATGTTGGATGGCAAACTGCATTATGTTGGATGGCAAACTGCATTATGTTGGATGGCAAACTGCATTATGTTGGATGGCAAACTGCATTATGTTGGATGGCAAACTGCATTATGTTGGATGCAAACTGCATTATGTTTTATGGCAAACTGCATTATGTTGGATGGCAAACTGCATTATGTTGGATGGCAAACTGCATTATGTTTTATGGCAAACTGCATTATGTTGGATGGCAAACTGCATTATGTTGGATGGCAAACTGCATTATGTTGGATGGCAAACTGCATTATGTTGGATGGCAAACTGCATTATGTTGGATGGCAAACTGCATTATGTTGGATGGCAAACTGCATTATGTTGGATGGCAAACTGCATTATGTTGGATGGCAAACTGCATTATGTTGGATGGCAAACTGCATTATGTTGTATGGCAAACTGCATTATGTTGGATGGCAAACTGCATTATGTTGGATGGCAAACTGCATTATGTTGGATGGCAAACTGCATTATGTTGGATGGCAAACTGCATTATGTTTTATGGCAAACTGCATTATGTTGGATGGCAAACTGCATTATGTTGGATGGCAAACTGCATTATGTTGGATGGCAAACTGCATTATGTTGGATGGCAAACTGCATTATGTTTTATGGCAAACTGCATTATGTTGGATGGCAAACTGCATTATGTTGGATGGCAAACTGCATTATGTTGGATGGCAAACTGCATTATGTTGGATGGCAAACTGCATTATGTTTTATGGCAAACTGCATTATGTTGGATGCAAACTGCATTATGTTGGATGGCAAACTGCATTATGTTGGATGGCAAACTGCATTATGTTTTATGGCAAACTGCATTATGTTTTATGGCAAACTGCATTATGTTGGATGGCAAACTGCATTATGTTGGATGGCAAACTGCATTATGTTGGATGGCAAACTGCATTATGTTTTATGGCAAACTGCATTATGTTTTATGGCAAACTGCATTATGTTGGATGGCAAACTGCATTATGTTGGATGGCAAACTGCATTATGTTGGATGGCAAACTGCATTATGTTGGATGGCAAACTGCATTATGTTGGATGGCAAACTGCATTATGTTGGATGGCAAACTGCATTATGTTGGATGGCAAACTGCATTATGTTGGATGGCAAACTGCATTATGTTGGATGGCAAACTGCATTATGTTGGATGGCAAACTGCATTATGTTGGATGGCAAACTGCATTATAGTTTTATGGCAAACTGCATTATGTTTTATGGCAAACTGCATTATGTTGGATGGCAAACTGCATTATGTTGGATGGCAAACTGCATTATGTTTTATATGGCAAACTGCATTATGTTTTATGGCAAACTGCATTATGTTGGATGGCAAACTGCATTATGTTGGATGGCAAACTGCATTATGTTGGATGGCAAACTGCATTATGTTGGATGGCAAACTGCATTATGTTGTATGGCAAACTGCATTATGTTGGATGGCAAACTGCATTATGTTGGATGGCAAACTGCATTATGTTGGATGGCAAACTGCATTATGTTGGATGGCAAACTGCATTATGTTTTATGGCAAACTGCATTATGTTGGATGGCAAACTGCATTATGTTGGATGGCAAACTGCATTATGTTGGATGGCAAACTGCATTATGTTGGATGGCAAACTGCATTATGTTGGATGGCAAACTGCATTATGTTGGATGGCAAACTGCATTATGTTGGATGGCAAACTGCATTATGTTGGATGCAAACTGCATTATGTTTTATGGCAAACTGCATTATGTTGGATGGCAAACTGCATTATGTTGGATGGCAAACTGCATTATGTTTTATGGCAAACTGCATTATGTTGGATGGCAAACTGCATTATGTTGGATGTCAAACTGCATTATGTTGGATGGCAAACTGCATTATGTTGGATGGCAAACTGCATTATGTTGTATGGCAAACTGCATTATGTTGGATGGCAAACTGCATTATGTTGGATGGCAAACTGCATTATGTTGTATGGCAAACTGCATTATGTTTTATGGCAAACTGCATTATGTTGGATGGCAAACTGCATTATGTTGGATGGCAAACTGCATTATGTTGGATGGCAAACTGCATTATGTTGGATGGCAAACTGCATTATGTTGGATGGCAAACTGCATTATGTTGGATGGCAAACTGCATTATGTTGTATGGCAAACTGCATTATGTTGGATGGCAAACTGCATTATGTTGGATGGCAAACTGCATTATGTTGGATGGCAAACTGCATTATGTTGGATGGCAAACTGCATTGTGTTTTATGGCAAACTGCATTATGTTGGATGGCAAACTGCATTATGTTGATGGCAAACTGCAT
This sequence comes from Coregonus clupeaformis, assembly GCF_020615455.1. Taxonomy (NCBI): domain Eukaryota; kingdom Metazoa; phylum Chordata; class Actinopteri; order Salmoniformes; family Salmonidae; genus Coregonus; species Coregonus clupeaformis. The sequence continues at coordinate 10,110,954 of NC_059206.1, forward strand.
TATGTTGGATGGCAAACTGCATTATGTTGGATGGCAAACTGCATTATGTTGGATGGCAAACTGCATTATGTTGGATGGCAAACTGCATTATGTTGGATGGCAAACTGCATTATGTTGGATGGCAAACTGCATTATGTTGGATGGCAAACTGCATGTAAATATTATTTTATGATTTAATCATCTTTGAGGATCATGTTAATTACAGTACATCATCACGATCAGGGGATTTATTTGATAATTGTACAATCATACTTTGTGATGTCAGTTATGAAAGAGCTCATGTAGATTTACAAGGACATGTTTATTGATTTGTCGGTCTCTACATGGCAGGCTTGTCGCATCAGGAACAATGCTATTTGATAACATGCCACTCCGCCAGAAAATACATTCAAATGCATTGTGGACATAATCAGTGGCCCTGGCCAGGGAGGGCCCATACATTTCCCTCTGTCACTGGGAAAGACATCGTAGGACCCTGTACAGTCTATTCAGTGGTAATGTTGTGCCAAAGGTCTTGGGCGTGTAGGGCTGTCCCCACAGTGTACACATTATGGAATGAATGATTTAATGTGTGCACTATTTCAATTAATGTGTACACTGCATGGGCAACCTTACACACCCAGCCTATGGCACACGTCCTCCCTCCCAAAGCACATCCACCAATACATCACACGTCCTCCCTCCCAAAGCACCTCCACCAATACATCACACGTCCTCCCTCCCTCCCAAAGCACCTCCACCAATACATCACACGTCCTCCCTCCCTCCCAAAGCACATCCACCAACACATCACACGTCCTCCCTCCCTCCCAAAGCACATCCACCAATACATCACACGTCCTCCCTCCCAAAGCACATCCACCAACACATCACACGTCCTCCCTCCCAAAGCACATCCACCAACACATCACACGTCCTCCCTCCCAAAGCACATCCACCAATACATCACACGTCCTCCCTCCCAAAGCACCTCCACCAATACATCACACGTCCTCCCTCCCAAAGCACCTCCACCAACACATCAAGCGGAAATTCACAGAAATTTTTAAAAAAGGGATCTGGAGGTGACGAGACGATTAATACTGTCTAAAAGCACTTTGGAGAATTCCCTGAGCTAGGCCACTCAAAGCTCATTCACTCTGATCCCATGTTTATTTCATTCATTATTTCATTCATTCTAGACTGGCCTTACAGGTGGACCAACAGGACTAAAGCTTTGAGGGGAAACTTGCTCCTTCCTTCTCCATATCTCCTATCTCCCTCACTTTCCTTCCGGTGGGCCGTTTGGAGAGAGGAGAGGGTGGGCTGTTTGGAGAGAGGAGAGGGTGGGCTGTTTGGAGAGAGAGGGCCATTTGTAGAGAGGAGAGGAGAAGGTGATTTTAATGTTGCATGGATTATCATCACGTTGGGCTGAGGGAGAATTAAATAATTAATAGTCAGACATTTACATTACAGTCATTTAGCAGACGCTCTTATCCAGAGCGACTTACAGTAGTGAGTGCATACATTTTCATTATGCTGGTCCCCCATGGGAATTGAACCCACAACCCTGGCATTGGAAGTGCCATGCTCTACCAACTGAGCCACACGGGACAGACAGACTGTGTGTGGGTGGGGGCGGTTAGGGTGTCTGTGACTGCTTTCAGACATGCTCCTGTGGTGTGGGAGAATCATCCTTTAGTGTGGAAGAATCATCCTTTAGTGTGGAAGTATCATCCTGTGTTGTGGGAGAATCATCCTGTGGTGTGGGAGAATAATCCTGTGGTGTGGAAGAATCATCCTGTGGTGTGGGAGAATCATCCTGTGGTGTGGGAGAATCATCCTGTGGTGTGGGAGAATCATCCTGTGGTGTGGAAGAATCATCCTTTAGTGTGGAAGAATCATCCTGTGTTGTGGGAGAATCATCCTGTGGTGTGGGAGAATCATCCTGTGGTGTGGGAGATAAGCCTGTGGTGTGGGAGAATCATCCTGTTGTGTGGGAGAATCATCCTGTGGTGTGGGAGAATCATCCTGTGGTGTGGAAGAATCATCCTGTGTTGTGGGAGAATCATCCTGTGGTGTGGGAGAATCATCCTGTGGTGTGGGAGAATCATCCTGTGGTGTGGGAGAATCATCCTTTAGTATGGAAGAATCATCCTGTGTTGTGGGAGAATCATCCTGTGGTGTGGGAGAATCATCCTGTGGTGTGGGAGAATCATCCTGTGGTGTGGGAGAATCATCCTGTGGTGTGGAAGAATCATCCTTTAGTGTGGAAGAATCATCCTGTGTTGTGGGAGAATCATCCTGTGGTGTGGGAGAATCATCCTGTGGTGTGGGAGAATCATCCTGTGGTGTGGGAGATCAGCCTGTGGTGTGGGAGAATCATCCTGTGGTGTGGGAGAATCATCCTGTGGTGTGGGAGAATCATCCTGTGGTGTGGAAGAATCATCCTGTGTTGTGGGAGAATCATCCTGTGGTGTGGGAGAATCATCCTGTGGTGTGGAAGAATCATCCTTTAGTGTGGAAGAATCATCCTGTGGTGTGGGAGAATCATCCTGTGGTGTGGGAGAATAATATTGTGGTGTGGGAGAATCATCCTGTGGTGTGGAAGAATCATCCTTTGGTGTGGAAGATTCATCCTGTGTTGTGGGAGAATCATCCTGTGGTGTGGAAGAATCATCCTTTAGTGTGGGAGAATCATCCTGTGGTGTGGGAGAATCATCCTGTGGTGTGGGAGAATCATCCTGTGGTGTGGGAGAATCATCCTGTGGTGTGGGAGAATCATCCTGTGTTGTGGAAGAATCATCCTGTGGTGTGGGAGAATCATCCTGTTGTGTGGGAGAATCATCCTGTGGTGTGGGATAATTATCCTGTGGTGTGGGAGAATCATCCTGTGGTGTGGGAGAATCATCCTGTGGTGTGGGAGAATCATCCTGTGGTGTGGGAGATCAGCCTGTGGTGTGGGAGAATAATCATGTGGTGTGGGAGAATCATCCTGTGGTGTGGGAGAATCATCCTGTGGTGTGGAAGAATCATCCTGTGTTGTGGGAGAATCATCCTGTGGTGTGGGAGAATCATCCTGTGGTGTGGAAGAATCATCCTTTAGTGTGGAAGAATCATCCTGTGGTGTGGAAGAATCATCCTGTGGTGTGGGAGAATCATCCTGTGGTGTGGGAGAATAATATTGTGGTGTGGGAGAATCATCCTGTGGTGTGGAGAATCATCCTGTGGTGTGGGAGAATCATCCTGTGGTGTGGGAGAATCATCCTGTGGTGTGGAAGAATCATCCTTTAGTGTGGGAGAATCATCCTGTGGTGTGGGAGAATCATCCTGTGGTGTGGAAGAATCATCCTTTAGTGTGGGAGAATCATCCTGTGGTGTGGGAGAATCATCCTGTGGTGTGGGAGAATAATATTGTGGTGTGGGAGAATCATCCTGTGGTGTGGAAGAATCATCCTTTAGTGTGGGAGAATCATCCTGTGTTGTGGGAGAATCATCCTGTGGTGTGGAAGAATCATCCTTTAGTGTGGGAGAATCATCCTGTGTTGTGGGAGAATCATCCTGTGGTGTGGGAGAATAATCCTGTGGTGTGGAAGAATCATCCTTTAGTGTGGGAGAATCATCCTGTGTTGTGGGAGAATCATCCTGTGGTGTGGGAGAATCATCCTGTTGTGTGGGAGAATCATCCTGTGGTGTGGGATAATTATCCTGTGGTGTGGGAGAATCATCCTGTGGTGTGGGAGAATCATCCTGTGGTGTGGGAGAATCATCCTGTGGTGTGGGAGATCAGCCTGTGGTGTGGGAGAATAATCATGTGGTGTGGGAGAATCATCCTGTGGTGTGGGAGAATCATCCTGTGGTGTGGAAGAATCATCCTGTGTTGTGGGAGAATCATCCTGTGGTGTGGGAGAATCATCCTGTGGTGTGGAAGAATCATCCTTTAGTGTGGAAGAATCATCCTGTGGTGTGGAAGAATCATCCTGTGGTGTGGGAGAATCATCCTGTGGTGTGGGAGAATAATATTGTGGTGTGGGAGAATCATCCTGTGGTGTGGGAGAATCATCCTGTGGTGTGGGAGAATCATCCTGTGGTGTGGGAGAATCATCCTGTGGTGTGGGAGAATCATCCTTTGGTGTGGGAGAATCATCCTGTGGTGTGGGAGAATCATCCTGTGGTGTGGAAGAATCATCCTTTAGTGTGGAAGAATCATCCTGTGGTGTGGGAGAATCATCCTGTGGTGTGGGAGAATAATATTGTGGTGTGGGAGAATCATCCTGTGGTGTGGAAGAATCATCCTTTGGTGTGGAAGATTCATCCTGTGTTGTGGGAGAATCATCCTGTGGTGTGGAAGAATCATCCTTTAGTGTGGAAGAATCATCCTGTGGTGTGGGAGAATCATCCTGTGGTGTGGGAGAATCATCCTGTGGTGTGGGAGAATCATCCTGTGGTGTGGGAGAATCATCCTGTGTTGTGGGAGAATCATCCTGTGGTGTGGGAGAATCATCCTGTTGTGTGGGAGAATCATCCTGTGGTGTGGGATAATTATCCTGTGGTGTGGGAGAATCATCCTGTGGTGTGGGAGAATCATCCTGTGGTGTGGGAGAATCATCCTGTGGTGTGGGAGATCAGCCTGTGGTGTGGGAGAATAATCATGTGGTGTGGGAGAATCATCCTGTGGTGTGGGAGAATCATCCTGTGGTGTGGAAGAATCATCCTGTGTTGTGGGAGAATCATCCTGTGGTGTGGGAGAATCATCCTGTGGTGTGGAAGAATCATCCTTTAGTGTGGAAGAATCATCCTGTGGTGTGGAAGAATCATCCTGTGGTGTGGGAGAATCATCCTGTGGTGTGGGAGAATAATATTGTGGTGTGGGAGAATCATCCTGTGGTGTGGAAGAATCATCCTTTGGTGTGGAAGATTCATCCTGTGTTGTGGGAGAATCATCCTGTGGTGTGGAAGAATCATCCTTTAGTGTGGGAGAATCATCCTGTGGTGTGGGAGAATCATCCTGTGGTGTGGGAGAATCATCCTGTGGTGTGGGAGAATCATCCTGTGTTGTGGAAGAATCATCCTGTGGTGTGGGAGAATCATCCTGTTGTGTGGGAGAATCATCCTGTTGTGTGGGATAATTATCCTGTGGTGTGGGAGAATCATCCTGTGGTGTGGGAGAATCATCCTGTGGTGTGGGAGAATAATTGTGAAAAGTGCAAATAAACGTTTTGCAAAAGTGACAAGAATATTCTTTATCCTGCGGCTGCTGTAACATGTTTCTTTATTTTCCCCAACTGTGGTAAAGTTCAAGGATTACTTTCATCCTCCTCCTCGATTGTGGGCCTATGGAATTTGGAATATGAAGGAACAGAACACCAGTGTCACATTCACAGTAGTTAGTATATCTTGCAATTATATATTTTATTGTTACCTTTCACAATATAACAACACAAATAAATTTCATTTGACACAAAACAATAATTTTACAAACATGATTTACAATAGAGAAGATGCAAATAGTTAGTGAAATCAAATTGTATTGGTCACATGCACCGAATACAACAGGTGTAGACTTTACAGTGAAATACTTTCTTACGAGCCCTTAACCAACGATGCAGAGTTTAAAAAAGGTAAGACAACTATTTGCTCAATAAAAAGGAAATAGTAAGACAATAAAGCCAATAATGAGGCTATATACAGGAAGTACCAGGTAATAACATGGCTATATACAGGAAGTACCAGGTAATAACATGGCTATATACAGGAAGTACCAGGTAATAACAGGCTATATACAGGGAGTACCAGTACTGATTCAATGTGCAGGGGTACCAGGTAATAACATGGCTATATACAGGGAGTACCAGTACTGAGTCAATGTGCAGGGGTACCAGGTAATAACAGGCTATAAACTAGGAGTACCAGTACTGAGTCAATGTGCAGGGGTACCAGGTAATAACAGGCTATAAACTAGGAGTACCAGTACTGAGTCAATGTGCAGGGGTACCAGGTAATAACATGGCTATATACAGGGAGTACCAGTACTGAGTCAATGTGCAGGGGTACCAAGTAATAACAGGCTATATACAGGGAGTACCAGTACTGAGTCAATGTGCAGGGGTACCAGGTAATAACAGGCTATATACAGGGAGTACCAGTACTGAGTCAATGTGCAGGGGTACCAGGTAGTTGAGGTAATTGAGGTAATATGTACATGTAGGTAGGGGTAAAAGTGACCAGGCAATCAGGATATATAATAAACAGAGTAGCAGCAGTGTTGGTAGTTGAGGTAATATGTACATGTAGGTAGGGGTAAAAGTGAGGGGAGGGGAGGAGGAGGGAGGGGAGGAGGGGAGGAGGGAGGGGAGGAGGAGGGAGGGGAGGAGGGGAGGAGGGGGAGGTGACATTTGGAAGCGGCAGGGATCAAGCGCTTCCTGTCATTTCAGATCCCTATCTTTTAGTATAGATGGGGACCAAGGGGGGAAGAGATGGGAGAGGAGAGGCGGGTAACCCAGGGCCACTCTGTCCCCCATGTGGGCCAGTGGCGGGGAATCGAGGGGAGGAGGAGGATGGAGGATGAGAGAAGAGGGGAAAGAAAGAGAGGGGCAGGAGGGGGAGGAGAGGGGAGGATGGGGGAGAGGGGGGTAACCCTGAGTGCCATCCGAAGTGGGCTTTATTGCAGGACACCTCTGCTGAGGAACAGCTGCTATCAGTCACATCTCATTGCTGTGGCTCACTACCCATGGGCAGGGCTGACCTTGGTGACTGTCTGTGTGTCGTGTCCTCTCTCTGTCTCTCTCTCTCTCTCTCTCTCTCTCTCTCTCTCTCTCTCTCTCTCTCTCTCTCTCTCACTTCCTCTCTCTCTCTCTCTCTCTCTTTCCTCTCCCTCTTAATATTTCTTCTCTTTTTCTCTCACTTCACTGTGCTGAAAAATACAGTTTCTCACAGAGAGAGAGAAATATAGAGGGAGAGAGGGAGGGAGGGAGGGAAGGCTGTATGATGTTGACTTGTCTTTAATGGAGGCCGTACAACAGATCAGTCGAACGCTGATGATTAATTACTTCTGTTATACCCTTTCTCTCTCTCTCTCTTTCTCTCTCTCTCGGTGTGTCTCCACCCTCCCTCCCCCTCCCCTTTCTCTCTGTTCGGGGGGGGGGGGGGTTAGGCTACTAAGTGTCTATCAGTCAGATGGCACTCTAGAGAGTCTTTTGTTCTGGATGGGCGAAAAATGGTACCCGCAAAATAGAGATTCCCAGCCCGATCAATTCCCTCTAACAACTCTATTGATTAGCTGCAGTAACATTTTTCATTTATTAATTATGAGGAATATGTTCTTGGGATTTCTCTGACTCCCTCCCTCCCTCCGTCCCTCCCTCCCTCTTCCCCTCCCTCCCTCTTCCCCTCCCTCTTCCCCTCCCTCCCTCCCTCACTCCCTCCCTCTCATCCTGTTTAATGTGAGATGTGAGTGGCTGGGCAACAGGGTCTGCTCTTTGAAACTGATTCATACTCATTCAAAACAGGGAAGGCATCCCAATATTCCATGGCAGAGGAGGAGAGGGGGAAAATCCTCTGCATTATCATTAACAGCAGACTAGTTCATTTCCTCAGTGAAAACAATGTACTTGTCACGTTCGTTGTATAAAGGATCGGACCAAGGTGCAGTGTGGTATGCGTACATGTTTAATAATTTAAATAAACACTTGACAAAATAACAAAATCAACTGAACGTGAAGTTCTAAACGCTAACAGCAACAAGCAGTCCTCCCGCGATGCACCAAGTCCTGTCTGGACCCTGGTGTGGGAGGCCCCGATCCTGGAGAGGGGTTGACGTCTGGTTCCGGCTCGGACCCCGGTGGAGCAGATGGCTCCGGCATGGAGGAAGAGTAGACGACCGGACCCGGACTGGGCACCGGTGAAGTGGACTGCTCTGGCACCGGAGTGGAGCCGCTGACCGGAGCTGAACTGGACCCCGGTGGAGCGGACTGCTCTTGCACTGGACTGGAGCCGCTGACCGGAGCTGAACTGGACCCCGGTGGAGCGGACTGCTCTGGCACTGGACTGGAGCAGCTGACCGGAGCTGGACTGGGCACCGGTGGAGCGGACTGCTCTGGCACTGGAGTAGAGCAACTGACCGGAGCTGGACTTTGCACCGGTGGAGCGGACTGCTCTGGCACTGGAGTAGAGCAACTGACCGGAGCTGGACTTTGCACCGGTGGAGCGGACTGCTCTGGCACTGGAGTAGAGCAGCCTCTGCTCTAAGGACCGAGCTCTCTGCTGCTGGAGGGTGAACTCCTCTCTCAGCTCCTCCTGTTGCCTGGCCAGCTCCTCTCTCCGTGCATCCACTGACTCCTTCTCCCTGAGGGCCTCCTGCAGCGCCTCCTTCTGAAGGGAGAGCTCCTGCTCCCTCTTATCTATCAGCCCCCCCGTAAGGTGGTGGCCTCCTCTCTCAGAGTGCTGAGCTGCAGGTCTTTCAGGGCCTCCTGCTGCGTCGCCCACCACCCCGTGTGCCCCCAAAAATGTTTATTGGGGCTGCCTCTCGGGCTTCCTTAGTGATCGGGACATTTTGAGTCGCCGTTTTTTTCTCCCTCGCTGTCTCCGTCTGCTCCCAAGGAAGGCGATCCATACCTGCCTGGATCTCTTCCCAAGTCCAGGATCCCTTACCGTCCAAAATATCCTCCCATGTCCATGTTGTCTGCTCTTCCTGTTCACGATGCTTGGTCCGTTGGTGTTGGGATCTTCTGTCACGTTTGTTGTATAAAGGATCGGACCAAGGTGCAGCATGGTATGCGTACATGTTTAATAATTTAAATAAACACTTGACAAAATAACAAAATCAACTGAACGTGAAGTTCTAAACGCTAACAGCAACAAGCTTAAACAGAATCAGAAACAAGATCCCACAACTAAAGGTAGGCAAAATGGCTGCCTAAGTATGATCCCCAATCAGAGACAATGATCGCCAGCTGCCTCTGATTGGGAACCACACCCGGCCAACATAGAAATATATAACATAGAATGTCAACATTCACACCCTGACCAAACTAACTAGAGAATAACAGGGTTCTCAAGGTCAGGGCATGACAGTGCTGAGCAAATGTCAAATTGGCTTTTTACCAAATTACCGTACGACAGACCACGTATTCACCCTGCACACCCTAATTGACAAACAAACAAACCAAAACAAAGGCAAAGTCTTCTCATGCTTTGTTGATTTCAAAAAAAGCTTTTGACTCAATTTGGCATGAGGGTCTGCTATACAAATTGATGGAAAGTGGGGTTGGGGGAAAAACATACGACTTTATAAAATCCATGTGCGCAAACAACAAGTGTGCGGTTAAAATTGGTAAAAAAACACACACATTTCTTTCCACAGGGCCGTGGGGTGAGACAAGGATGCAGTTTAAGCCCCACCCTCTTCAACATATATATCAACGAATTGGCGAGGGCACTAGAACAGTCTGCAGCACCCGGCCTCACCCTACTAGAATCTGATGTCAAATGTCTTCTGTTTGCTGATGATCTGGTGCTTCTGTCACCAACCAAGGAGGGCCTACTGCAGCACCTAGATCTTCTGCACAGATTCTGTCATGACCTGGGCCCTGACAGTAAATACAAAAATGTATGCACACATGACTGTAAGTCGCTTTGGATAAAAGCGTCTGCTAAATGGCATATTATTTATTTATTTTATTTAAATCTCAGTAAGACAAAAATGTTCCAAAAAAGGTCCAGTTGCCAGGACCACAAATACAAATTCCATCTAGACACCGTTGCCCTAGAGCACACAAAAAACTATACATACCTTGGCCTAAACATCAGCGCCACAGGTAACTTCCACAAAGCTGTGAATGATCTGAGAGACACGGCAAGAAGGGCCTTCTATGCCATCAAAAGGAACATAAAATTCGACATACCAATTAGGATCTGGCTGAAAATACTTGAATCAGTTATAGAACCCATTGCCCTTTATGGTTGTGAGGTCTGGGGTCCGCTTACCAACCAAGAATTCACATAATGGGATAAACACCAAATTGAGACTCTGCATGCAGAATTCTGAAAAAATATCCTCTGTGTACAACGAAAAACACCAAGTAATGTATGCAGAGCAGAATTAGGCCGATACCTGCTAATTATCAAATTCCAGAAAAAAATCATTAAATTCTATAACCACTTAAAAGGAAGCGATTCCCAAACCTTCCATAACAAAGGCATTACCTACAGCGAGATGAACTTGGAGAAGAGTCCTCTAAGTAAGTTGGTCTTGGGGCTCTGTTCACAAACACAAACAGACCCCACAGAGCCCCAGGACAACAACAACAACACATTTAGACTCAACCATATCATGAGAAAACTAAAAGAGAATTACTTGACACATTGGAAAGAATTAACAAAAAAACAGAGCTAACTATAATGCTATTTGGCCCTAAACAGAGAGTACACAGTGGCAGAATACCTGACCACTGTGACTGACCCAAACTTAAGGAAAGCTTTGACTATGTACAGACTCAGTGAGCATAGCCTTGCTATTGAGAAAAGCGGCCGTAGGCAGACCTGGCTCTTAAGAGAAGACAGGCTATGTGTACACTGCCCACAAAATGAGGTGGAAACTGAGCTGCACTTCCTAACCTCCTGCCAAATGTATGACCATATTAGAGACACATATTTCCCTCAGATTACACAGACCCACAAATAATTTGAAAACAAACCCAATTTTGATAAACTCCCTTATCTACTGGGTGAAAAACCACAGTGTGCCATCACAGCTGCAAGATTTGTGACCTGTTGCCACAAGAAAAGGGCAACCAGAGAAGAACAAACACCATTGTAAATACAACCCATATTTATGTTTATTTATTTTCCCATTTGTACTTTAACTATTTGCACATTGTTACAACACTGTATATATACATAATATGACATTTGAAATGTCTTTATTCTTTTGGAAATTCTGAGTGTAATGTTTACTGTTAATATGTATTGTTTATTTCGCTTTTTTTTACTATCTACTTCACTTAAAACTAAATGCATGCTCTTCAATCGAACGCTGCTTGCACCCGCCCGCCCGACTCGAATCACTACTCTCGGCGGGTCTGACTTAGAATTTGTGGACAACTACAAATACCTAGGTGTCTGGTTAGACCGTAAACTCTCCTTCCAGACTCACATTAAGCATCTCCAATCAAAAGTTAAATCTAGAACTGGCTTCCTATTTTGCAACAAAGATCCTACCGATCCTTGACTTCGGCGATGTCATTTACAAAATAGCCTCCAACACTCTACTCAGCAAATTGGATGTAGTCTATCACAGTGCCATACGTTTTGTCACCAAAGCCCCATATACTACCCACCATTGTAACCTGAACGCTCTCGTTGGCTGGCCCTCGCTACATATTTGTCGCCAAACCCACTGGCTCCAGGTCATCTATAAATCACTGCTAGGCAAATCCCTGCCTTATCTTAGCTCATTGGTCACCATAGCAACACCCACCCGTAGTATGCGCTCCAGCAGGTATCTCTCACTGGTCATCCCCAAAGCCAACACCTCCTTTGGCCGCCACTCCTTCCAGTTCTCTGCTGCTAATGACTGGAACGAACTGCAAACATCTCTGAAGCTGGAGACTCTTATCTCCCTCATTAACTTTAAGCATCAGTTGTCAGAGCAGCTTACCGATCACTGCACCTGTACACAGCCCGTCTGTAATTAGCCCACCCAACTACCTCATCCCCATATTGTTATTTATTTTGCTCATTTGCACCCCAGTATCTCTATTTGCACATCATCTTCTCCAGTGTTAATACTAAATTGTAATTATTTTGCACTATGTCCTATTTATTGCCTTACCTCCATAACTTACTACATTTGCACACACTGTATATAGATTTTCTATTGTGTTATTGACTGTATGTTTTTGTTTATCCCATGTGTAACTCTGTGTTGTTGTTGTTTTTAATCGCACTGCTTTGCTTTATCTTGGCCAGGTCGCAGTTGTAAATGAGAACTTGTTCTCAACTGGCTTACCTGGTTAAATAAAGGTGAAATAAAAGAATAAAATAAATAAAAAGGGAGAAAGAGAAGAGAAAAGAGTCACATTCCTGGTAAGGTGAAATAAAACAAAGAAAAAAAAACTTGCTTTGGCAGTGTTAACATTAGTTTCCCATGCCAATAAAGCCCTTCAATTGAATTTGAAATTGAATTGAGAGGAGAGGAGTGGAGAGAGGAGAGAGGGATCCTGCTGAGTACCGTCTCTGGCATTGACTCCTCTCATCTCCTCTCTTTTTTTTTAACCAGGTCGTTCAAGATTTATGTCAAATTTGGATGTCTGTCCATGTCCTGAGGACTTTGGGAAATGCCACTAGGGGCAACAGTGAGCGTTATTACGATCAAGTGGATGGGGGTGGTGGATGGTCCCAGTCGTGGACATTTTTTTTATTTTTGGTTTTAACCCTATCACAAACCTTAACCCTTACCTTAACCATTTGGCTAAACTTAACCCGTAACTTCTAAATGTGACGTTTGGTGAAATGGAACGATACAGAGCGCAACAATAACACTTCTAAATGTGATGTTCGGTGAATGTGGATGAACGTCTAATTCTACAGGGAGACTGTGAGAGCTCGCTGCTCCTCTCATCTCCTCTGTCTGCATTTACACACACAGACACACCGCAGATTCCATGGCAACCCCTTGTCTGGAATGGATGCAATATCTGCTGGCGCCGCGACGATGAAATATCAGGATCTGGGACGTGTCATCTACAGATTAGAGAATTAATATCAGTGCAGCTATGGGTCTCATCTGTTCTGGTCTGGTCTCTTCTGGTCTTGTCTCGTCTGGTCTCTTCTGGTCTGGTGTGGTCTCTTCTGGTCTGGTGTGGTCTTGTCTCATCTGGTCTCATCTGGTCTCTTCTGGTCTCATCTGGTCTTGTCTGGTTTCTTCTGGTCTCATCTGGTCTGGTCTGGTCTCTTCTGGTCTCGTTTGGTCTCTTCTGGTCTGGTGTGATCTCTTCTGGTCTGGTGTGGTCTTTTCTCATTTGGTCTCGCTTGATCTCTTCTGGTCTCATCTGGTCTGGTCTGGTCTCTTCTGGTCTCATCTGGTCTCATCTGGTCTGGTCTGGTCTCTTCTGGTCTCATCTGGTCTGGTCTGGTCTCTTCTGGTCTGGTCTGTCTGGTCTCATCTGGTCTCATCTGGTCTGGTCTGGTCTCTTCTTGTCTCTTCTGGTCTCGTCTGGACTCTTCTGGTCTCGTCTGATCTCTTCTGGTCTCTTCTGGTCTAGTCTGGTCTCTTCTGGTCTGGTCTAATCTCGTCTGGTATGGTCTCATCTGGTCTGGTCTGGTCTCATCTCATCTGGTCTCGTCCTGCCTGGTCACATCTCGTCTGGTCTGGTCTCATCTGGTCTGGTCTCATCTTGTCTGGTCTGGTCTCGACTTGTCTCTGAGCAGCAGCAATGGTTGCTGAAAACAGTAAATCAAGACATACCAAGGGATGGGGCGGCCAAACTACACCCTGGACCAGGTCTACCACACACACCCTCTCTCCCCTCCCAAAGCCATCACGGCCTGGGGATTTTAACAAAGCAAATTTGAGGAAAAAGCTACCGAAGTTCTATCAACAAATTGACTGTAGAACTCGCGCTGCTAAAACCCTCGACCACTGCTACTCCCACTACCAGGATGCCTACAAGGCCCTCCCCTGCTCTCCCTTCGGAAAAACGGATCACGACTCCATTTTGCTCCTCCCTTCCTATAGGCAGAAACTCAAACAGGAAGTACCCGTGCTAAGGACTATTCAACGCTGGTCTGACCAATCGGAATCCACGCTTCAAGATTGTTTTGATCACGCGGACTGGGATATGTTCCGGGTAGCCTCAGAGAATAACATTGACGGTGACTGAGTTTATTAGGAAGTGTATAGGAGATGTTGTACCCACTGTGACTATTAAAACCTACCCTAACCAGAAACCGTGGATAGATGGCAGCATTCGCGCAAAACTGAAAGCACGAACCATCGCATTTAACCATGACAAGGTTAAACAGACCACCTGGTTTGATTCCAGACTGTATCACAACCGGCCGTGATTGGGAGTCCCATAGGGCGGCACACAATTGGCCCAGCGCCGTCCGGGTTTGGCCGGTGTAGGCCGTCATTGTAAATAAGAATTTGTTCTTAACTGACTTGCCTAGTGAAATAAAGGGAAAATAAAATAAAATAAAATTCCCTCCATAAGGCAATCAAACAGGCAAAACAGTATAGAGACAAAGTGGAGTCGCAATTCAAAGGCAGACACGAGACGTATGTGGCAGGGTCTACAGACAATCACGGACTACAAAGGACAAACCAGTCACGTCGTGGACGCCAACGTCTTGCTTCCGGACAAGCTAAGGACTGTGGGCTCTCCTTCTCCGTGGCCGATGTGAGTAAGACATTTAAGCATGTTAACCCCCGCAAGGCTGCCGGCCCAGACGGCATCCCAAGCCGCGTCCTCAGAGCATACGCAGACCAGCTGGCTGGTGTGTTTATGGACATATTCAATCTCTGCCTATCCCAGTCTGCTGTCCCCACTTGCTTCAAGATGTCCACCATTGTTCCTGTACCCAAGAAAGCAAAGGTAACTGAGCTAAATGACTATCGCCACGTAGCACTCACTTCTGTCATCATGTAGTGCTTTGAGAGACTAGTCAAGGATCATATCACCTCTACATTACCTGTCACCCTAGACCCACTTCAATTTGCTTACCGCCCCAATAGATCCACAGACGTTGCAATCACCATCGCACTGCACACTGCCCTATCCCATCTGGACAAGAGGAATACCTATGTAAGAATGCTGTTCATTGACTATAGCTCAGCATTCAACACCATAGTACCCTCCAAGCTCATCATTAAGCTCGGGGCCGTGGGTCTGAACCCCGCCCTGTGCAACTGGGTCCTGGACTTCCTGACCCAGTTGGCCACGCAGTCATGGGTGAACAGGGTGTACAGGAGGGGGCTGAGCACGTACCCTTGTGGGGCCCCCAGGTGGTGAACGTAGGAAACAACACCTCCACGTTGCTGATCCTCAACACAGGGGCCCCACAAGGGTGCGTGCTCAGCCCCCTCCTGTACACCCTGTTCACCCATGACTGCGTGGCCAAGCACGTCTCCAACTCAATCATCAAGTTTGCAGATGACACAACAGTAGTAGGCCTGATTACCAACAATGACGAGACAGCCTACAGGGAGGAGGTGAGGGCCCTTGGAGTGTGGTGCCAGGAAAATAACCCCTCCCTCAATGTCGACAAAACAAAGGAGATGATCGTGGACTTCAGGAAACAGCAGAGGGAGCACGCCCCTATCCACGTCGACGGGACTGCTGTGGAGTAGGTGGAAAGTTTCAAGTTCCTTGGCGTACACATTACTGACGATCTGAAATGGTCCACCCACACAGACAGTGTGGTGAAGAAGGCGCAACAGCGCCGCTTCAACCTCAGGAGGCTGAAGAAATTTGGCTTGGCACCTAAAACCCTCACACATTTTTACAGAACCACAATTGAGAGCATCCTGTCGGGCTGTATCACTGCCTGGTATGGCAACTGCACCGCCCTCAACCGCAGGGCTCTCCACAGGGTGGTGCAGTCTGCCGAACGCATTACCGGGGGCAAACTACCCTCCCTCCAGGGCACCTACAGCACCCGATGTCACAGGAAGGCCAAAAAGATAATCAACGACAACAACCACCCGAGCCACTGCCTGTTCACCCCGCTATCATCCAGAAGGCGAGGTCAGTACAGGTGCATCAAAGCTGGGCCCGAGAGACTGAAAAACATTTTCTATCTCAAGGCCATCAGACTTTTAAATAGCCATCACTAGGCGGCTTCCACCAGGTTACGTAACCCTGCACCTTAGAGGCTGCTGCCCCATATACATAGACTTGAAATCACTGGCCACTTTAATAATGGAACACTAGTCACTCTAATCATGTTTACATATTTTTGCTTTACTCATCTCATATGCATATACTGTATTCTATTCTACTGTATTTAATCTATGCCACTCCGACATTGCTCATCCTAATATTTATAATATTTATATATTCCTTAATTCCATTATTTTACTTTTAGATTTGTGTGTTGTTGTGAATTGTTAGATATTACTGCACTGTTGGAGCTAGAAACACAAGCATTTCGCTACACCCGCAATAACATCAGCTAAACATGTGTATGTGACAAATACGATTTGATTTGATTTGATTTGACACACGTGCACGCACGCACAAATGCACACAAACACCCATCCCAATGCCCTTGCGGGTGATTGTTCAGTGCATGCTATTCTATTATAGCTTAATTAATCACGCTCGACTTGATAGATCATATCCTGGGTCCATTTTCAGCCACGGCCATTTCTAAAAAAAGATTGATTTGCAGTTGTGACACCTAAATTCCCTTTTCACATCCCCCCAGCCAGTTAACCAGGGCCAGAGGAACTGATTGTGTGGGTCACGGGGAAACAACGTTTTCTCTGAATGGGATCATTTGCTATAGATGCTGTGGCTCATTGTATTGACAGAGACAACAGCCTGTATGAATCATGATAATAGGAGGCTATATCCCTCCTCCAAGGTTTTGTTGAGTTGTGTTCTCAATAATGAATTGAACACATTTTTTTCTTGCCAAGAAATATTAATAACATCCTTGTGTTTATCTACCTGTAAGTCTTTAGGGCTGAGTAGCCATCACTGATCCTCACATGATCCCAGTCTTCTCATTATGATAGTAATCACACACACACACAGGATGTGTCAGTATCACTGGGACGGACGTGTGTGTGTGTGTGTGTGTGTGTGTGTGTGTGTGTGCGTGTGTGTATGTCTCCTCTCAGTGTGTGAGTGCTGTGTGTGTGTATGCCTGGCCACGTGACAACTCTCACCACACACCCTACCTCTCCTCTTGTTGGTCCTCTGACCTGGCCTCCTTCTGGTCCCAGCCTCCCAGGCTGTTTACAGTGCAACACTAGGCCAGGCAGGGCAGGGCCAAGCCACACAGGCGGGGCTATACAGGCTATAACCTTGCCAGGGAGAGTGTTAGACCTCTAAAAATAAATGTGATTACTGTTGCTGCCCGTGGGCCCCGGAGGCAGCTGGAATGAAAGTATTGATGAGTGGAGCCAGAGCTCCGGGCTTGGAGGCAACATCAAGCCAGTAAAACAGCCACTGGCCAGGGGCCATGGTAAACCTATTGATCCTCTGCTCACCCCATCTCTATACGGCACAATGAGCTCTGAGCTGCTGCTGCGAATCACACAATTCCCACCTCGCAGACAGACGCAGGCCATTACTGTACAGACAAGGCTTTAAAAAAAAAGAATCTCTCTCTCTCCCCCCCCCCCTCTCTCTCTCTTGTTCTTTGGCCCTTCCTGATTGGAAGTGAGCGTATCTATGTATGGCCTCTCCTTCCTGCTTCTCTCCCTCTCTCTTCCCCTCTTCTTCCTGCTTCTCTCCCTCTCTCTTCCCCCCTCCTTCCTGCTTCTCTCCCCCTCATAGCTCCTGCAAAGCCCCTCACGCTCTATTTCCAACCGACGCACAGATCAGAATGCTCTCTCTCTCTCTCTTTCTCTCTTTCTTTCTCTTTCGCTCTCTCTCGTTGATGGGGAGGCTTTTTGGAGCAGCGGTTCCCAACCATTTCCATTCCTGGGACCATCATATCATCGTCAAATGCGCTTGAGGACCACCATTCACGGAGTCGCAGAATTTGAATTTGCATTGTGAAAAGTAATCAAGTTTGCATTGTGAAGTTGTCAAATTGCTTATAATTAATAATATTACTTAATAGCATTAATACTCCCCAACTGTTATTATATAAAATAAAATAAAACGTTTCATCTAAAAAATAAAATTGCAGACCACCTGCAGTACCCCCCACGGACCCCCGCGGACCCCCGCAGACCCCCGCGGACCCCCGCGGACCCCCGCGGACCCCCACGGACCCCCGCGGACCCCCACGGACCCCCGCGGACCCCCACGGACCCCCACGGACCCCCGCGGACCCCCACGGACCCCCACGGACCCCCACGGACCCCCACGGACCCCCACGGACCCCCGCGGACCCCCACGGACCCCCACGGACCCCCACGGACCCCCGCGGACCCCCAGGTTGTGAACCACTGGTTTAGAGCATCTAAAAAGTTTCAAGCTAAGGCACTATCAAGCGCAGAACAGAGCAGACTGTTATATGCTGGCAGATTTTAGCTTAAATGCGTGAAACACAAGTCAGCCAGTGGACCATGGAGTACAATACAAACACACCTTATTTTACAAATTAATGTTTAAAAGTGTCGGCAACCTCAGCTTTTTTGGTCCATAATTTTACTGACTTCCTCTAGAGTTCCTGCTACATGTTCTGCTGGAAGTTATAAGATAAATATGAATTATTATAATGGTTTATTATTACAAATAAATACTGTATTACATTGTCCGACCAATTGAATATAATATGACACTTAGACAAAACGGGCAGGTAGTGTGTTGCAGTGTCTTCTAATATAATAATGAAGTTAGACAAAACGGGCAGGTAGTGTGTTGCAGTGTCTTCTAATATAATAATGAAGTTAGACAAAACGGGCAGGTAGTGTGTTGCAGTGTCTTCTAATATAATAATGAAGTTAGACAAAACGGGCAGGTAGTGTGTTGCAGTGTCTTCTAATATAATAATGAAGTTAGACAAAACGGGCAGGTAGTGTGTTGCAGTGTCTTCTAATATAATAATGAAGTTAGACAAAACGGGCAGGTAGTGTGTTGCAGTGTCTTCTAATATAATAATGAAGTTAGACAAAACGGGCAGGTAGTGTGTTGCAGTGTCTTCTAATATAATAATGAAGTTAGACAAAACGGGCAGGTAGTGTGTTGCAGTGTCTTCTAATATAATAATGAAGTTAGACAAAACGGGCAGGTAGTGTGTTGCAGTGTCTTCTAATATAATAATGAAGTTAGACAAAACGGGCAGGTAGTGTGTTGCAGTGTCTTCTAATATAATAATGAAGTTAGACAAAACGGGCAGGTAGTGTGTTGCAGTGTCTTCTAATATAATAATGAAGTTAGACAAAAGCGGGCAGGTAGTGTGTTGCAGTGTCTTCTAATATAATAATGAAGTTAGACAAAACGGGCAGGTAGTGTGTTGCAGTGTCTTCTAATATAATAATGAAGTTAGACAAAACGGGCAGGTAGTGTGTTGCAGTGTCTTCTAATATAATAATGAAGTTAGACAAAACGGGCAGGTAGTGTGTTGCAGTGTCTTCTAATATAATAATGAAGTTAGACAAAACGGGCAGGTAGTGTGTTGCAGTGTCTTCTAATATAATAATGAAGTTAGACAAAACGGGCAGGTAGTGTGTTGCAGTGTCTTCTAATATAATAATGAAGTTAGACAAAACGGGCAGGTAGTGTGTCAGGGAGGTCACCCATGATACAAGTCAGTATTTCACGTCCATGCATGTCTAAGGACGTCGGGAGATGATGTGGAAACCGGCCACTAGGGGCAACAGTGAGCGCTGTTACCTTCAAGTAGGTTTCGGTTTTACTGGGGCGTTGTGCTTCATTCTATAGCTGGAGGACTCCTGATATCGGCAGGGCAATTTGTGACTTGTTTTGGTAATCAGTGGCTGTATTTTAGGGGGAGTGGTTTAATCTCGTTTCTGAGTGTACATAACCAGCTTCTCAGGCTCCGTCTCAGTATGCTTCATTCTATAGCTAGAGGACTCCTGATATCTCCAGGAGTGATACGTATCATTTTTGTGTCTTTATCTGTTGTTGTCTAGGACTGTCTTGTTGGTAGCTAGGGCCATCTACTTTAAGTGCTGCCTGTTTTCCTAGTGTCCTACTTGGTGTGTGAACTGCTCATAACTTGCAGATAGTTGTTGACACATCAACCAGGATCAAGGGGCGGGGCAATGTATGACTTGTTTTGGTAATCAGTGGCTGTATTGGATGGGGAGTGGTTTCACCTCTCCTAGGCAATCAGCAATTAGTACAGGGAGGTGTGCTCTCCATCTCTGCTAGGCAATTAGCAACGAATGTTAGTTCTTCAGTCTCCCCTGGTTTCTCAGCGGTAGCTGTAAGCAGCATTCATGTCAGTGGTGGTTTTGTCACACAACTAAGACTAAGCAATTTGACAACTTCACAATGCAAACTTGATTACTTTTCACAATGCAAATTCAAATTCTGCGACTCCGTGAATGGTGGTCCTCAAGCGCATTTGACGATGATATGATGGTCCCAGGAATGGAAATGGTTGGGAACCGCTGCTCCAAAAAGCCTCCTCATCAACGAGAGAGAGCGAAAGAGAAAGAAAGAGAGAGAGAGAGAGAGAGAGAGAGAGAGAGAGAGCGAAAGAGAGAAAGAGAGAGAGAGAGAGAGAGAGAGCATTCTGATCTGTGCGTCGGTTGGAAATAGAGCGTGAGGGGCTTTGCAGGAGCTATGAGGGGGAGAGAAGCAGGAAGGAGGGGGGAAGAGAGAGGGAGAGAAGCAGGAAGGAGAGGGGAAGAGAGAGGGAGAGAAGCAGGAAGGAGAGGCCATACATAGATACGCTCACTTCCAATCAGTGAACCATCAGATCATCCTCTCCACCCTCTCCGGGCTGGGGCGTCTCAGGCTCTGCACACTCTTGGATTGCATCCTACCTGGCAGGCCGCTCCTACCAGGTGATGTGGAGAGGATCTGTCTCCGCACCACGTGCTCTCACTACTGGTGTCCCCCAGGGCTCGGTTCTAGGCTCTCTCCTCTTCTCTCTATACACCAAGTCACTGGGCTCCGTCATATCCTCACATGGTCTCTCCTATCATTGCTATGCAGATGACACTCAACTACTTTTCTCCTTCCCCCCTTCTGACACCCAGGTGGCGACGCGCATCTCTGCGTGCCTGGCAGATATCTCAGCTTGGATGTTGGTCCTCCAGCTCAACCTCAACAAGACGGAACTGCTCTTCCTCCCGGGGGAAGGCATGCCTTTTCAAAGAGTTCTCCATCACGGTTGACAACTCCACAGTGTCGCCCTTCCAGAGTGCAAAGAACTTTGGCGTGACCCTGGACAACACCCTGTCGTTCTCTGCAAACATCAAAGCAGTGACCCGCTCCTGCAGGTTCATGCTCTACAACATCCGTAGAGTACGACCCTACCTCACACAGGAAGCGGTGCAGGTCCTAATCCAGGCACTTGTCATCTCCTGTCTGGACTACTGCAACTCGCTGTTGGCTGGGCTCCCTGGTGTGCCATCAAACCCCTGCAACATATCCAGAACGCTACAGCCCGCCTGGTTTTCAACCTTCCCAAGTTCTCTCATGTATTTTAGTGATCCAATTGACATTTTAGTCATTTAGCAGACACTCTTATCCAGAGCGACTTACAATTAGTGAGTGCATACATTTTTCTTACTGGCCCCCCGTGGGAATCGAACCCACAACCCTTGCGTTGCAAGCGCCATGCTCTACCAACTGAGCTACAGGAGGGCCATGTTCTGTACTTTTGACACATAACCTCAACTCCAACCATTCAACACAACACATAACCTCAACTCCAACCATTCAACACAACACATAACCTCAACTCCAACCATTCAACACAACACAACACATCAACATCAACTGTAACCTTACCAACCACAACACATTTGTAACCTGACCAACCATCCAACAACACAACACATCAACTCCAACCTTACCAACAACTCATCGCATCAACTGTAACCTGACCAACCATCCAACAACACAACACATCAACTAACCTTAACACAAAATCAACTGTAACCTGACCAACCATCCAACAACACAACACATCAACTAACCTTAACACAAAATCAACTGTAACCTGACCAACCATCCAACAACACAACACATCAACTAACCTTAACACAAAATCAACTGTAACCTGACCAACCATCCAACAACACAACACATCAACTAACCTTAACACAAAATCAACTGTAACCTGACCAACCATCCAACAACACAACACATCAACTAACCTTAACACAAAATCAACTGTAACCTTACCAACCATCCAACAACACAACACAACAACTAACCTTAACACAAAATCAACTGTAACCTTACCAATCACAACACATCTGTAACCTTACCAACCATCCAACAACACAACACATCAACTCCAACCTTACCAACAACTCATCGCATCAACTGTAACCTTACCAACCATTCAACAACACATCACATCAACCTCAACAACCTCAACTCAGGGTCCATACACATTTTTACAGATGGAATCATAACTTTTCTATGACTCCATGACCAACAATTGGTGGCGTCTCTATGTACGTATAAAAAAAAGTCAGCGTAATGTGGTATCGACACTGGGAGGCTGCTCTCTGATCCCATGTACTATCTCCTGTCATTGTGCAAGGCACTTAACCCGCCACAAAGTAGAATACCTTCGGAAGAGTTTGTGCATATATTATGATGACATTTTGTGATGGTTTTGTTCGTTTTGGACTTCGGTAAGGTTTTTTTTGGTTGTTCGGGGGCACATTCTTTCTTGAGGCAAACCGAAGTCTACGCCCCTTCATCTGTGATTGGTCAACAGTAGGAATTCTTCAGTAAAGTCTTATTGCTGTCATTCAACGAGAGATGACTTGTTTTCATGCAAAAAAAAATGTCTTTGAGAAATTCTGCTCCAAACACATTAGTTAGATGTAAAATTGCTCGACTAAGATCTCCTTGGCACAAACGTCAAAATCAAACGATTTACTTGAGTTATCTTTTAATTCATTCTGACTATTTTGAGGAAGTGTATACTTGCTACGGCGTCTCAAAATGGACAAACTCCGCCAGCCGAACTGAAGCTAAGGACTTTAGGCGACTGTATAAAACACGTCAACTCAGTCTGGAGAGCTACTGGGTGTGCAGGTTTTTGATCAAGCCCTGCTCAAACACATCAGAGCCAGTTTATCAAGGACCGGTGGTTGAGCAGCTCATTTCTAAAAATATGGATTGTTAGACGGGGGGAGGCTGAAATAAAAGCCTGCACACCCATTAGCTCTCCTGGACGATGGTTGACCACCCTTGATGTAAAACATTGCAACATTACAACCAAATACGTGTTATGCCTTTTTGAAATGATTTGCTCATTCATTATATCAAAGATCAAATGTCTTATGGTAGACTACAAATATTTTTATACATCTGTAGCAAGCCCACAAATTTTCAACAGAAAATGTACCTTTTTTGAGTTTACTCATATTTATCTTAGCTACCTTAGAAGTCTTTACTTTGCAGTCTGACTAGCATCTATTGAGTTGCAATGTCGCATACATTGGATGCCCAAATCAACTGGAAGTATCTACAAAAAAAGTTTTGAAGACTCATGATAAAAAAAAAGGCTACATCAAATATTTTCTCTTGATAACGTTATGGAAAAAGGGTTTATTGGATAAATGTGGCAAGTCATCTCTTGCTGCAAAAAAAACAAGAATTTGGGCTAGTTTTCAGGCCTTGTGGGTGAGTTGTGAGAAGTCATTGGTCTAGGAATTTTAGCTGGACCTGGCAACCCTGGCCCTAGTGGATGTAGCTCAGTTGGTAGAGCATGGCGTTTGCAACGCCAGGGTTGTGGGTTTGATTCCCAAGGGGGGCCAGTATGAAAAATAAACTAACTGTAAGTCGCTCTGGATAAGAGCGTCTGCTAAATGACTAAAAAAATAAATAAAATAAAAAATAAAATAAAAAATTGTTGGTGCGCCTCTCAAACACTACAACCCATTCACATAGCAAATCGTCTAATCTTGAGCTGGACTCGGAGATGGAACAGGTGTTGAACAACTGAGCGTGGGTGGGGTGTGTGCATGTATGTTACGTTGCTATGGGATAATGATGTTAGGGACCATGTAGGATGGAATCACAAGCTGTAATATCAAATAAATATGTCTAGCAGGACATCTATCATGTTACAGCTACATGGATAACAGACAGGCATCTATCATGTTACAGCTACATGGATAACAGACAGGCATCTATCATGTTACAGCTACATGGATAACAGACAGGCATCTATCATGTTACAGCTACGTGGATAACAGACAGGCATCTATCATGGTACAGCTACGTGGATAACAGACAGGCATCTATCATGTTACAGCTACGTGGATAACAGACAGGCATCTATCATGGTACAGCTACATGGATAACAGACAGGCATCTATCATGGTACAGCTACGTGGATAACAGACAGGCATCTATCATGGTACAGCTACATGGATAACAGACAGGCATCTATCATGGTACAGCTACATGGATAACAGACAGACATCTATCATGGTACAGCTACGTGGATAACAGACAGGCATCTATCATGGTACAGCTACGTGGATAACAGACAGGCATCTATCATGGTACAGCTACGTGGATAACAGACAGGCATCTATCATGGTACAGCTACGTGGATAACAGACAGGCATCTATCATGGTACAGCTACGTGGATAACAGACAGGCATCTATCATGGTACAGCTACGTGGATAACAGACAGGCATCTATCATGGTACAGCTACATGGATAACAGACAGGCATCTATCATGGTACAGCTACATGGATAACAGACAGACATCTATCATGGTACAGCTACATGGATAACAGACAGGCATCTATCATGGTACAGCTACATGGATAACAGACAGACATCTATCATGGTACAGCTACGTGGATAACAGACAGGCATCTATCATGGTACAGCTACATGGATAACAGACAGGCATCTATCATGGTACAGCTACATGGATAACAGACATCTATCATGGTACAGCTACATGGATAACAGACAGGCATCTATCATGGTACAGCTACATGGATAACAGACAGGCATCTATCATGGTACAGCTACATGGATAACAGACAGACATCTATCATGGTACAGCTACGTGGATAACAGACAGGCATATATCATGGTACAGATACATGGATAACAGACAGGCATTTATCATGGTACAGCTACGTGGATAACAGACAGGCATCTATCATGGTACAGCTACGTGGATAACAGACAGGCATCTATCATGGTACAGCTACATGGATAACAGACAGGCAGCTATAATTCCAATGGTTTGGCTGATAATGGAAGAAGAAGAGCAGTTTTTACATAGTTAAAGGAAAAGGATGACCATATGTATTGTTTACAAGAATCTGACGAAGTGGCTTGGCAGAAAGAGTGGGATTTAACTTTTAATTGTCAAAAGGCATAGAACAAGGTTGCCCTCTGTCACCATACATTATGGCCATTGAACTGTTAGCTTTAAAAATCAGATCTAATGATAACATTAAAGGGCTGTTAGGGTCAGAGGGAAAAAGTATAAAGATAATAATAATAATAATAATAATAATAATAATAATAATAATAATAATAATAATAATGGGGAATATAAATTATGCAAACAATTACATTGATAGAACCTACAATATATTGGCAATCTTAAAGCTGATCTACCCCCTAAAAAATTTAATAAATAAAATAAAAATACAATGGTGGAGTGAATCGCTCTTTTCGTCAAAAATAATAGTTTAAATTAATCATATAATATGCCATTTAGCAGACGCTTTTATCCAAAGTGACTTACAGTCATGTGTGCATACATTTCTACGAATGGGTGGTCCCGGGGATCGAACCCACTACCCTGGCGTTACAAGCGCCATGCTCTACCGATTGAGCAACAGAGGACCACCATATGAATCGTTCAAAATAGTAAATCAACTTTGTATGGCCTTATTTGCAAGTGTCGGTAGAATGCTAATAATAGCTCAAATGTTAACTAGAGGGTACAACATATGTTTTGAATTGGCTACCTAGTTATTAGTCTGTTCTCCATCATATTTTATAGGCCTACTGTCACGGATACGGCCGAGGCTGCCCCTCCTCCTCGCTCGGGCAGGCTTCGGCGGTCGTCGTCACCGGAGTACTAGCTGCCACCGATCGATGTTTCTGTGTCTCACTAGTTCTGTCTTTATTTTTCACACCTGTTACTCATTAGGCTTATTAGTTTCCCTATATTACCTCTGTTTTCCCTCCTGGGTGTGTGCGTGATTGTTCTTTGTGTCGTCATCTGTTGAGCTGTTGTTTTTGCTCTTCCCTGCGTGGAGGGTTTGCTATGGTTTACTTTGAGTCTAGTAAAGTCATTTTTCTCTCAGTTCTGTGTCCTGCGCCTGATTCCGTTTCCCCACTTCACCCGGACGCTGACACCTACCTGCTGTTGCGATGTGACCGTCTGTCTCTCCTTGAGTAACGGCCCACTCGTCTCACACAAACACAGATGCGCTAAAGTGTCATTCTGATCATGGCTGATGTGTAGATTTTTATTTGATTGATAAAAATATTTTAAATATGTGCCTAAATAAATTACATTAACAAAAATTATGTATTTTCCAAAACTTTTCAAATTTGATCATTTTCCAAAACCCTTTAGAGGATTTTCATGACCCTGCTCAACTCCAACCTTATCGATCATCCAACAAAACATCCCATCAAACAGATTCAACAGACTCACAGAAGATTCAACAGACAGTGGGACACACAGAAGCAGCTGTAGTTGATAACCAGGCCAGGACAACAAAACAACAACAACACAACAACAACTCAACACAACAAAAACAATATAGCAACACAACAACACAACACAACAATAGAACAACGCAACACAACAACACAGCAACACAACAGAACAACACAACAACAACACAAGAACACAACTGTGATGTGAATCCTATTGATCTTCTACTGACTGTTCCACTCTCTCACTCTCCGCTGCTCTCTAGTCTCCTGCCCACTGTGTGTGAGTGTGTGTGTATCTGCACTGTGAGTGTGTGTGTGAGTGTGTGTCTGAGCTGTGTGTGTGTGAGTGTATGTCTGGCCAAGCACACATCCATCTCGTGTGTACAGGCAGGCAATTAAGAGGCAGACCATGAGAACAGGCATCACAACAGCTTTCAACACGGGGCCTTATTGATCTGCAGCTTTTGCCACATTAAGGGGAAGGTGAACAGGGGTGAAGCACCCAGAGGGGTGAAAGTTGTAATTGTGGCTGTTTTTAGGAGAGAGAGAGAGAGAGAGAGGTGTATATATATATATATATATATATATATAGAGAGAGAGAGAGAGGTGTGTATATATATATATATATATAGAGAGAGAGGCGTATATATATGTGTTTATTAAGTCTCCCGAGTGGCACAGTGGTCTAAGGCACTGCATCGCAGTGCTAGCTGTGCCACTAGAGATCCTGGTTCGAATCCAGGCTCTGTCGTAGCCGGCCGCGACCGGGAGACCCATGGGGCGGCGCACAATTGGGCTGTAAGCACAACCCCCACCTGTGGACGTCGGGCCCTCACACCACCCTCATGGGGTCTGTTTCTGACCGTTTGAGCAGACACATGCACATTTGTGGCCTGCTGGAGGTCAATTTGCAGGGCTCTGGCAGTGCTCCTCCTTGCACAAAGGCGGAGGTAGCAGTCCTGCTGCTGGGTTGTTGCCCTCCTACGGCCTCCTCCACGTCTCCTGATGTACTGGCCTGTCTCCTGGTAGCGCCTCCATGCTCTGGACACTACGCTGACAGACACAGCAAACCTTCTTGCCACAGCTCACATTGATGTGCCATCCTGGATGAGCTGCACTACCTGAGCCAGTTGTGTGGGTTGTAGACTCTGTCTCATGCTACCACTAGAGTGAAAGCACCGCCAGCATTCAAAAGTGACCAAAACATCAGCCAGGAAGCATAGGAACTGAGAAATGGTCTGTGGTCACCACCTGCAAAAACCGTCCTTTATTGGGGGTGTCTTGCTAATTGCCTATAATTTCCACCTGTTGTCTATTCCATTTGCACAACAGCATGTGAAATTTATTGTCAATCAGTGTTGAAATGTATTGTCAATCAGTGTTGCTTCCTAAGTGGACAGTTTGATTTCACAGAAGTGTGATTGACTTGGAGTTACATTGTGTTGTTTAAGTGTTCCCTTTATTTTTTTGAGCAGTGTATATATATAGAGAGGTATATATATATATATAGAGAGAGAGAGAGGTGTGTATATATATATATAGAAAGAGAGAGAGAGAGGTATATATATATAGAGAGAGAGAGGTGTGTATATATATATAGAGAGAGAAGGGAGAGAGCGCGAGAGAGAGGTATATATATAGAGAGAGGTGTGTATATATATATAGAGAGAGAGGTATATATATATAGAGAGAGAGGTGTGTATATATATATATATAGAGAGAGAAGGGAGAGAGCGCGAGAGAGAGAGGTATATATATATAGAGAGAGGTGTGTATATATAGAGAGAGAGGGAGAGAGAGAGGGGGGGGACTCTGCTCATCGGATTGATCGATTGATGACTGAACCATGGTGAGAGTGTGAGAGGAACCCATGATGAGTGCTGAGAGGACAGACGGAGCGTCCATGATTGGGCCTACCTCTCTGACAGTTTGTTTTTGAGTCCTTCCTGCCACCGAGTGCCACACTGATTCACACAGCACATTTATATGGTGCTTACAACAGCAGTGACACCTGAGTGATACATCACGGCCTCCTCAAGGCAAAGTAGAAATTACTCCTAAAACTGATTCTCAGATCAATAGAGGCCTTCCTACCAATCAGAGGAGGACGAGGGTGTGTGTGTGTCTGCCTGTTGTTCTGTTGATCCAGAATGTCAACAACAACAAACCTCTGAAGAAAATCACTGGTTCATTTTGCTCTAAATTATGTTTTTGTTGTTGTTGTGTGAAGGACAAACAGAATATCCTTGGCTTTGTGTATCTAACGAAAACAAGGTTGTTTGGGGAGGTTTAGTGTGGTGGGCTGCCTGCCTGGTAAAATAGCCCTTACACAGCCTGGAGGTGTGTTGGGTCATTGTCCTGTTGAAAAACAAATGATAGTCCCACTAAGCGCAAACCAGATGGGATGGCGTATCGCTGCAGAATGCTGTGGTAGCCATGCTGGTTAAGTGTGCCTTGAATTCTAAATAAATCACAGACAGTGTCACCAGCAAAGTACCCCCACACCATAACACCTCCTGCTCCATGCTTTACGGTGGGAACCACACATGCAGAGATCATCCGTTCACCCACACCGCATCTCACAAAGACCCAACGGTTTGAACCAACAAATTTGGACTACAGACCAAAGGACAAATTTCCACCGGTCTAATGTCCATTGTTTCTTGGCCCAAGCAGGTCTCTTCTTCTTATTGGTGTCCTTTAGTAGTGGTTTCTTTGCAGCAATTCCACCATGAAGGCCTGATTCACACAGTCCCCACTGAGCAGTTGAGATGTGTCTGTTACTTGAACTCTGTGAAGCATTTATTTGGCCTGCAATTTCTGAGGCTGGTAACACTAATGAACTTATCCTCTGCAGCAGAGGTAACTCTGGGTCTTCCATTCCTGTGGCGGTCCTCATGAGAGCCAGTTTCATCATAGCGCTTGATGGTTTTTGCGACTGCACTTCAAGAAACGTTCAAAGTTCTTGACATTTTCAGTATTGACTGACCTGCATGTCTTAAAGTAATGATGGACTGTCGTTTCTCTTTGCTTATTTGAGCTGTTCTTGCCAAGACTTGGTATTTTACCAAATAGGGCTATCTTCTGTATACCCCCCCTACCTTGTCACAACACAACTGATTGGCTCAAACGCATTAACACCTGTTAATTGAAATGCATTCCAGGTGACTACCTAATGAAGCTGGTTGAGAGAATGCCAAGAATGTGCAAAGCTGTCATGAAGGCAAAGGGTGGCTATTTGAAGAATCTCAAATATTGTTTCACACTTTTTTGGTTACTACATGATTCCATATGTGTTATTTAATAGTTTTGATGTCTTCACTATTATTCTTCAATGTAGAAAATAGTAAAAAATTAAGAAAAACCCTTGAATGAGTAGGTGTTCTAAACTTTTGACCGGTAGTGTACATATGAGGGGAAAAAAGCAATTTAATCAATTTTAGAATAAGGATGTAACATAACAAAATGTGGAAAAAGTCAAGGTGTCTGAATACTTTTTACGAATGCACTGGACACTGACTTTTTCCTTATTCTTATTCTAAAATTGATTAAATTGTTTTTTTCCCTCATCAATCTACACACAATACCCTATAATGACAAGCAGAAACAGGCTTTTAGAGATTTTTGCAAATTCATAAAAAAAACAAAAAAAAACGGATATATCACATTTCCATAAGTATTCAGACCCTTTACTCAGTACTTTGTTGAAGCACCTTTGGCAGCGATTACAGCCTCAAGTCTTCTTGGGTATGATGCTACAAGCTTGGCACACCTGTATTTGGGGAGTTTCTCCCATTCTTCTCTGCAGATCCTCTCAATCTCTGTCAGGATGGATGGGGAGCGTCGCTGCACAGCTATTTTCAGGTCTCTCCAGAGATGTTAGATCGGGTTCAAGTCCGGGCTCTGGCTGGGCCACTCAAGGACATTCAGAGACTTGTTCCGAAGCCACTCCTGCGTTGTCTTGGCTGTGTGCTTTGGGTCATTGTCCTGTTGGAAGGTGAACCTTCACCCCAGTCTGAGGTCCTGAGCACTCTGGAGCAGGTTTTCATCAAGGATCTCTCTGTACTTTGCTCTGTTCATCTTTCCCTCGATCCTGACTAGTCTCCCAGTCCCTGCCGCTGAAAAACATCCCCACAGCATGATGCTGCCACCCCCATGCTTCACCGTAGGGATGGTACCAGGTTTCCTCCAGACCTGACGCTTGGCATTCAGGCCAAAGAGTTCAATCTTGGTTTCATCAGACCAGAGAATCTTGTTTCTCATGGTCTGAGAGTCTTTAGGTGCAGTTTGGCAAACTCCAAGTGGGCTTCAATGCTGCAGAAATGTTTAGGTACCCTTCCCCTGATCTGTGCCTTGACACAATCCTGTCTCGGAGCTCTACAGACAATTCCTTCGACCTCATGGCTTGGTTTTTGCTCTGACATGCACTGTCAACTGTGGGCCCTTATATAGACAGGTGTATGTATGCCTTTCCAAATCATGTCCAATCAATTGAATTTACCACAGGTGGACTCCAATCAAGTTGTAGAAACATCTCAAGGATGATCAATGGAAACAGGATGCACCTGAGCTCAAGTCTCATGGCAAAGGGTCTGAA
Organism: Coregonus clupeaformis; assembly: GCF_020615455.1. Taxonomy (NCBI): domain Eukaryota; kingdom Metazoa; phylum Chordata; class Actinopteri; order Salmoniformes; family Salmonidae; genus Coregonus; species Coregonus clupeaformis. The sequence continues at coordinate 10,142,031 of NC_059206.1, forward strand.
TACTTACTTAAATAAGGTAGTTATGTTTTTTTTTGTTTTTTTCATTTGCAAAAAAATCTAAAAACCTGTTTTTGCTTTGTCATTATGGGGTATTGTGTGTAGATTGATGAGGAAAACATTTTATTTAATCAATTTTAGAATAAGGCTGTAACGTAACAAAATGTTGAAAAAGTGAAGGGGTCTGAATACTTTCCGAATTCACTGTATATCTATCTATCTATACTTCAGACTCCGACATAGCTCATCCTAATATTTATATATTTCTTAATTCCATTCTTTTACTTTTAGACGTGTGTGTATTGTTGTGTATTGGTAGATATTACTGCACTGCTGGAGCGCAAGCCTTCAGCTACACCCGCAATAACATAAAGCTAAATATGTGTATGCAACCAATCAAATTGGATTTGATCTAACAGCAGAAACACCTCCAATCCACCATCACCACCATCGCTCCTCGATTGAACCAGTTATAAACACACACACACACACACACACACACACCTCCATTCACCACGTACAGGATCTTGATTGAAACGTTCGGTAATAAAAGCTGAACTTTATGTAGACGGCTTCATCGGCACCTCGTTTTCCTTATAAGTGGATCCACCATATTAGTGATTGGGCCGGGTAAAAAAAAAAAAAGATAATCCGCTACCGGAATGAGGAGCCATATTTCACTGGGGAATGACCCGCTTCCTGTCAGCGTATAGAAAGTCAGAGATGGTTTACAGTAATACACGACCTCCTTAACCGTCTCAGTCAAACAATGTTACCGTGGAAAAATGTTCGGAGCAGACACAGGGTTAATAAAGCACTGTTCCTTTTTTAATTGAAAAAGCAAGGGAGGGTGCGTGGGTGTCCGGGGTGACCAGGTTATTACAGGCAATAAGCAGCGCTGGGGGGCTGAGGTGGAGGAGATGTATGGTTCAGCCTGTGGAAGGGGTTAATGAAGCTAGCAGGGTGTTGGGGGGGGAGGGGTTAACAGTCTGTATCTCGAACCTCTGAACTCTCCTCTGGGACATGTGATTGTGGGGTGGGGGGGGGGCAGGATGGACTGGACCAGTGGTGTCAAACTCATTTTTGCCCCGTCTTCAACGAGGTCTGGAGGGCCGCACTGACATCAACATTGTTTTTTAAAAATCCATTATCGTTTCTACACAGTTTATATTTGGTTTTAGTCATTTTAAAGTATATTGAGTTCGTATATATATTTATTAAACTCAAACCACCCACGGGCCGGATTGGACCCTCTCACGGGCAGGATCCCTGTACTAGAACATCTATTGTTGGGGAAGAGGGGAGAGATAGACTGGGCTATCTATCGTGGGGGAAGAGGGGAGGGCTGGATCGGACTATCTATCGTGGGGGAAGAGGGGAGGGCTGGATCGGACTATCTATCGTGGGGGAAGAGGGGAGGGCTGGACTGGACTAACTGTCTTGTCTGAGGAGGGCCAGTCTGAAACAAGACAGGCGAGGTGGGGGGACAGATAGGACAGAAGTGGTTCATTAAACATGGTCCCCAATGGCAGAACACAAGTACACAGAGGCCTACGCTGTAGAAATGGGGTCCCTCCCTGGTAAGCTGCCAGAGAGCGAACCACATCCTAGCTGTTAGAAGCAGGGTTGGGGTCAATCCCATTTAAATCCCAGTCAATTCAGAAAGTAAACCGAATTCCATTCCAATCCCTCATTGAAAATAATTGAATTGGAATTTCAGTGTACTTCCTGAATTGACTGGAATTTAAATGGAATTGACCCCAACCCTGGTTAGGAGCTCGCTTTTTCTTCTTAAAATGCTTTTTGCCCAACCGTAGGGGATCCCTCACAATGTAGAGCCAGTTAGCACATGAAGACAATCATTGAATTTCACCTTTGAAACCATTGAAACCACATTGTTGTATACATTTTAAATAATCCAAAAGTAGCAATGGCATACTAATTGATTTTGACATCATTCAAACAGGGTTTGCTTTTATTCAACCCCAAAACCTTGGGTTAAAAAAAGGCCCAGCACGTGTCTCGCCAACGACCATTATTTATTCATGCCAGGAGGATAATGTCTACATAGATAGCACATTAGTCATCTATTTTTCTTCTCACCACAGGCAGAAGAGAAGCGAGTGGAGCTTTAATTGCCATTAACATAAAAACCTGTTTTGTCGTGGGAACTTCCTCCTTGGTTTATTAGCACAATCACCATCCATTTATTCATCTTCTTCTGGAGATCTAGGCTGTCCCAAATGGATCACTATTCCCTATTTAGTGCACTACATTTGACCAGGGCCCTATTGATGAGTGCACTAAATAGTGAATAGGGTACCATTTGTGACGTAGATCCAGACCCACAAACACAATTATTTATTAATGAAACAAAGAATCATCATCTCCTTTCTGAATGCTCCTAAATGAGGCTCAGCGGCCGCAGAGGAGAGGAGAGGAGAAGAGAAGAGAAGAGGAGAAGAGAAGAGAAGAGAAGAGAAGAAGAGAGGAGAGGAGAGGAGAGGGGAGGAGAGGAGATATGGAGAGATATTCCATAACACTTCAGAGAATACACAGAGGTGATACTGTTGATAGGTGTGTGTGAGTGTGTGTGAGTGAGTGTGTCGGCCCGTGGCCCATCTCACACACAGTGTGAAAATAGCCCAGAAACCTCTCAAGACACACAGAGCACTCACGCGTGTGTACGTATGCACATGGAAAGCTCTTTGCCCTGATGAATTCTCAGGTCCTTTGGGTACGTCAGTCCACTATTAATGTTTTAGCCAACAACAGCTGTTGTGTCAATGACTTGCGTCCTTAAATGTCTTGTTATTGACAATGTCTTTATTCAATAGTTAAGTAAGTATCTTTTTGTGCAATTATAGCAACTCGGAAACCAACATTAAAGCTTTTAAGCAAATGTTTTGGAACCCTAAAGGCCAATCTTCTTCCTAAATCAGTTAATTTTCTCCACAACAATAGGAGAATGGTGTGAGAGAGAGAGAGAAAGAGAGCGAGAGGGGGACATACAGTGGGGGAAAAAAGTATTTAGTCAGCCACCAATTGTGCAAGTTCTCCCACTTAAAAAGATGAGAGAGGCCTGTAATTTTCATCATAGGTACACGTCAACTATGACAGACAAAATGAGGAAAAAAATTCCAGAAAATCACATTGTAGGATTTTTAATGAATTTATTTGCAAATTATGGTGGAAAATAAGTATTTGGTCAAGAACAAAAGTTTCTCAATACTTTGTTATATACCCTTTGTTGGCAATGACACAGGTCAAACGTTTTCTGTAAGTCTTCACAAGGTTTTCACACACTGTTGCTGGTATTTTGGCCCATTCCTCCATGCAGATCTCCTCTAGAGCAGTGATGTTTTGGGGCTGTCGCTGGGCAACACAGACTTTCAACTCCCTCCAAAGATTTTCTATGGGGTTGAGATCTGGAGACTGGCTAGGCCACTCCAGGACCTTGAAATGCTTCTTACGAAGCCACTCCTTCGTTGCCCGGGCGGTGTGTTTGGGATCATTGTCATGCTGAAAGACCCAGCCACGTTTCATCTTCAATGCCCTTGCTGATGGAAGGAGGTTTTCACTCAAAATCTCACGATACATGGCCCCATTCATTCTTTCCTTTACACGGATCAGTCATCCTGGTCCCTTTGCAGAAAAACAGCCCCAAAGCATGATGTTTCCACCCCCATGCTTCACAGTAGATATGGTGTTCTTTGGATGCAACTCAGCATTCTTTGTCCTCCAAACACGACGAGTTGAGTTTTTACCAAAAAGTTCTATTTTGGTTTCATCTGACCATATGACATTCTCCCAATCCTCTTCTGGATCATCCAAATGCACTCTAGCAAACTTCAGACGGGCCTGGACATTTACTGGCTTAAGCAGGGGGGACACGTCTGGCACTGCAGGATTTGAGTCCCTGGCGGCGTAGTGTGTTACTGATGGTAGGCTTTGTTACTTTGGTCCCAGCTCTCTGCAGGTCATTCACTAGGTCCCCCCGTGTGGTTCTGGGATTTTTGCTCACCGTTCTTGTGATCATTTTGACCCCACGGGGTGAGATCTTGCGTGGAGCCCCAGATCGAGGGAGATTATCAGTGGTCTTGTATGTCTTCCATTTCCTAATAATTGCTCCCACAGTTGATTTCTTCAAACCAAGCTGCTTACCTATTGCAGCTTCAGTCTTCCCAGCCTGGTGCAGGTCTACAATTTTGTTTCTGGTGTCCTTTGACAGCTCTCTGGTCTTGGCCATAGTGGAGTTTGGAGTGTGACTGTTTGAGGTTGTGGACAGGTGTCTTTTATACTGATAACAAGTTCAAACAGGTGCCATTAATACAGGTAACGAGTGGAGGACAGAGGAGCCTCTTAAAGAAGAAGTTACAGGTCTGTGAGAGCCAGAAATCTTGCATGTTTGTAGGTGACCAAATACTTATTTTCCACCATCATTTGCAAATAAATTCATAAAAAATCCTACAATGTGATTTTCTGGATTTTTTTTCTCTCAATTTGTCTGTCATAGTTGACGTGTACCCATGATGAAAATTACAGGCCTCTCTCATCTTTTTAAGTGGGAGACCTTGCACAATTGGTGGCTGACTAAATACTTTTTTCCCCACTGTACAGTGCCTTGCAAAAGTATTCATCCCCCTTGGCGTTTTTCCTATTTTGTTGCATTACAACCTGTAATTTAAATGGATTTTTATTTGGATTTCATGTAATGGACATACACAAAATAGTCCAAATTGGTGAAGTGAAAAAAATAACTTGTTTCAAAAAATTATAAAAAATAAATAACGGAAAAGTGGTGCGTGCATATGTATTCACCCCCTTTGCTATGAAGCCCCTAAATAAGATCTGGGGCAACCAATTACCTTCAGAAGTCACACAATTAGTTAAATAACGTCCACCTGTGTTCAATCTAAGTGTCACATGATCTGTCACATGATCTCAGTGTATATACACCTGTTCTGAAAGGCCCCAGAGTCTGCAACACCACTAAGCATGGGGCACCACCAAGCAAGCGGCACCATGAAGACCAAGGAGCTCTCCAAACAGGTCAGGGACAAAGTTGTGGAGAAGTACAGGTCAGGGTTGGGTTATAAAATAATATCAGAAACTTTGAACATCCCACGGAGCACCATTAAATCCATTATTAAAAAATGGAAAGAATATGGCACCACAACAAACCTGCCAAGAGAGGGCCACCCACCAAAACTCACGGACCAGGCAAGGAGGGCATTAATCAGAGAGGCAACAAAGATACCAAAAATAACCCTGAAGGAGCTGCAAAGCTCCACAGCGGAGATTGGAGTATCTGTCCATAGGACCACTTTAAGCTGTACACTCCACAGATCTGGGCTTTATGGAAGAGTGGCCAGAAAAAAGCCATTGCTTAAAGAAAAAAATAAGCAAACGTTTGGTGTTCGCCAAAAGGCATGTGGGAGACTCCCCAAACATATGGAAGAAGGTACTCTGGTCAGATGAGACTAAAATTTAGCTTTTTGGCCATCAAGGAAAACGCTATGTCTGGTCAAACCCAACACCTCTCATCACCCCGAGAACACCATCCCCACAGTGAAGCATGGTGGTGGCAGCATCATGCTGTGGGAATGTTTTTCATCGGCAGGGACTGGGAAACTGGTCAGAATTGAAGGAATGATGGATGGCGCTAAATACAGGGAAATTCTTGAGGGAAACCTGTTTCAGTCTTCCAGAGATTTGAGACTGGGACGGAGGTTGACCTTCCAGCAGGACAATGACCCTAAGCATACTGCTAAAGCAACCCTCGAGTGGTTTAAGGGGAAACAGTTAAATGTCTTGGAATGGCCTAGTCAAAGCCCAGACCTCAATCCAATTGAGAATCTGTGGTATGACTTAAAGATTGCTTTACACCAGCGGAACCCATCCAACTTGAAGGAGCTGGAGCAGTTTTGCCTTGAAGAATGGGCAAAAATCCCAGTGGCTAGATGTGTCAAGCTTATAGAGACATACCCCAAGAGACTTGCAGCTGTAATTGCTGCAAAAGGTGGCTCTACAAAGTATTGACTTTGTATGCACGCTCAAGTTTTCTGTTTTTTTTGTCTTATTTCTTGTTTGTTTCACAATAGAACATATTTTGCATCTTCAAATTGTTAGGCATGTTGTGTAAATCAAATGATACAAACCCCCCAAAAAACAATTTTAATTCCAGGTTGTAAGGCAACAAAATAGGAAAAATGCCAAGGGGGGTGAATACTTTCGCAAGCCACTGTAGCTGCTATGGAGATGAGAGAGAGAGAGACATAGCTGGTATGGAGATGAGAGAGAGAGAGAAAGAGAGAGAGAGACATAGCTGCTATGGAGAAGAGAGAGAGAGAGAGAGAGAGAGAGAGAGAGAGAGAGAGAGAGAGAGAGAGAGAGAGAGAGAGAGAGAGAGAGAGAGAGAGAGAGAGAGAGAGAGAGAGAGAGAGAGAGAGAGACAGACAGACATAAAGATGGCAGAAAATCTGACTGTCCTTCCGTCTGAGCGGTGGACTGGGTGCGTGTGTGTGTGTCTGTGTGTCGGCGTTCTTAGCTCCAGACAGACATCACCAGTGTGTGTGTGTGCGTGTCTGTGTCTGTGTGTGCTAGTGTGTGACCGGTGTGTCAGGCCCCTGCTGCCTCCTCACCAGCCCTTTGAGCCCTGTGTGGCTAACAGCAGACAGCTTAGCAGCAAGCAACAATATTTACACAGAGAGATAAGCGCCCCAGATCAGCTAAAAACATGAACTCTCTCATTCCTGCTACACTTTCAAATGCTAAGCTTGAGACATGTCATGTCTGACAGTGACAGCTGTTGTTGGCATCTGGACCGGACCAGTACTTACCAGTCTTATACTGGTGAAAGGATTACTTACTTTTTACAACATTACATACATGTAACATAAATGGTTGTATATTTACATGTACTTATTCTTCTTAAAAAACGCAGTATTTTTTACATTCCAACTGACCCTATAGCTTAACTTAAGTAAACGATGTATGCTGTGTGAAAAAATTTAATAAAATGAACAGCAGCTTTGAGCGTTCTCAGTACGCAGGACTGAAGCGTGTTCTGATATTTTTCATGAGTGCCAAAACGCTCATAATTGGCTTTAAATAAATACACTGAGTGGACAAAACATTAGGAACAATATTGAGTTGCAAACCCCCCCCCCCCCGCTTTTGCCCAAAGAACAGCCTAAATGTGTCGGGGCATGGGCAGTTCATCCTCCATCCAACATCCTACAGCTCTGTGAAGTTGGCTCGATGTACTTTGGGTGGTTGACCATTCTTGATACACACGGGAAACTGTTGAGCGTGAAAAACCCAGCAGCGTTGCAGTTCGTGACACACTCAAACCGGCGCCTGGCACACTCAAACCGGCGCCTGGCACCTACTACCATACCCCGTTCAAAGGCACTTAAATATTTTGTCTTGCCCATTCACCCTCTGAATGGCACACATACAGAATCCATGTCTCTATTGTCTCAAGTGGATTTAACAGGTGACATCAATAAAGGATCATAGCTTTCCCCTGCATTCACCTGGTCAGTCTATGTCATGGAAAGAGCATGATGTTTTGTACACTCAGTGTATAACCAGTACTTGATTCTCTACAGTTATTGTGTGCTATTGTATAGGCTGCAACAGCCACACACACACACACACACACACACAGACACACACACACACACACACACACACACACAGACACACACACACACACACAAACACACACACACACACAGACACACAGACACACACACAGAGACGCACGCGCAAACGCACGCACACTGTTAATCATCTCCCACAGCCTAGATTAGAGGTCTAGAAAAGTCTACGTTTGTTTACTGTCTTTAGAAAAACTCCTAACCACAGCTTTATCTAGACGTTTAGAGACATGGTGTTTACATCAGACAAGTGTCACATGAAAAATGTCTGACGCACACACACTCACACACAGACACACACACAGACACACACACACACAGACACATACACACACACAGACACACACACAACCCACTGGTCTACACCCCTGTAGAACTCCACAAAATCAGGTCAGGTACTGTATTTAATGTTCTATTTACATTTACATTACATTTTAGTCATTTAGCAGACGCTCTTATCCAGAGCGACTTACAGGAGCAATTAGGGTTAAGTGCCTTGCTCAAGGGCACATTTACGTCATTTAGCAGACGCTCTTATCCAGAGCGACTACAAATTGGTGCATTCACCCTATAGCCAGTGGGATAACCACTTTACAATTATACTTTTTTTTTTTGGGGGGTAGAAGGATTACTTTATCCTATCCCAGGTGTTCCTTAAAGAGGTGGGGTTTCAAATGTCTCCGGAAGGTGGTGAGTGACTCCGCTGTCCTGGCGTCGTGAGGGAGCTTGTTCCACCATTGGGGTGCCAGAGCAGCGAACAGCTTTGACTGGGCTGAGCGGGAACTATGCTTCCGCAGAGGAAGGGAGCCAGCAGGCCAGAGGTGGATGAACGCAATGCCCTCGCCTGGGTGTAGGGACTGATCAGAGCCTGAAGGTACGGAGGTGCCGTTCCCCTCACTGCTCCATAGGCAAGCACCATGGTCTTGTAACGGATGCGAGCTTCAACTGGAAGCCAGTGGAGTGTGCGGAGGGGGGGGGTGACGTGAGAGAACTTGGGAAGGTTGAACACCAGACGGGCTGCGGCATTCTGGATGAGTTGTAGGGGTTTAATGGCACAGGCAGGGAGCCCAGCCAACAGCGAAGTTGCAGTAATCCAGACGGGAGATGACAAGTGCCTGGATTAGGACCTGTGCCGCTTCCTGTGTAAGGCAGGGTCGTACTCTCCGAATGTTGTAGAGCATGAACCTGCAGGATCGGGTCACCGCCTTGATGTTGGCGGAGAACGACAGGGTGTTGTCCAGGGTCACGCCAAGGCTCTTCGCACTCTGGGAGGAGGACACAACGGAGTTGTCAACCGTGATGGCGAGATCATGGAACGGGCAGTCCTTCCCGGGAGGAAGAGCAGCTCCGTCTTGCCAGGGTTCAGCTTGAGGTGGTGATCCGTCATCCATACTGATATGTCGGCCAGACATGCAGAGATGCGATTCGCCACCTGGTTATCAGAAGGGGGAAAGGAGAAGATTAGTTGTGTATCGTCAGCGTAGCAATGATAGGAGAGGCCATGTGAGGATATGACAGAGCCAAGTGACTTGGTGTATAGGGAGAAAAGGAGAGGGCCTAGAACTGAGCCCTGGGGGACACCAGTGGTGAGAGCACGTGGTGCGGAGACAGCTTCTCGCCACGCCACTTGGTAGGAGCGACCGGTCAGGTAGGACGCAATCCAGGAGTGAGCCGCGCCGGAGATGCCCAGCTCGGAGAGGGTGGAGAGGAGGATCTGATGGTTCACTGTATCAAAGGCAGCAGACAGGTCTAGAAGGACAAGAGCAGAGGAGAGAGAGTTAGCTTTAGCAGTGCGGAGAGCCTCCGTGACACAGAGAAGAGCAGTCTCAGTTGAATGACCAGTCCTGAAACCTGACTGGTTTGGATCAAGAAGGTCATTCTGAGAGAGATAGCAAGAGAGTTGGCTAAAGACGGCACGCTCAATAGTTTTGGAAAGAAAAGAAAGAAGGGATACTGGTCTGTAGTTGTTGACATCAGTGGGATCGAGTGTTGGTTTTTTTGAGAAGGGGTGCAACTCTCGCTCTCTTGAAGACGGAAGGGACATGGCCAGCGGTCAAGGATGAGTTGATCAGCGAGGTGAGGTAGGGGAGAAGGTCACCGGAGATGGTCTGGAGAAGAGAGGAGGGGATGGGGTCAAGCGGGCAGGTTGTTGGGCGGCCTGCAGTCACTAGTCGCAAGATTTTATCTGGAGAGAGAGGGAGAAAGAAGTCAAAGCATAGGGTAGGGCAGTGTGAGCAGGACCAGCAGTGTCATTAGACTTAACAAATGAGGATCGGATGTCGTCAACCTTCTTTTCAAAGTGGTTGACAAAGTCATCCACAGAGAGGGAGGGGGGGAGGATTCAGCAGTGAGGAGAATGTGGCAAAGAGCTTCCTAGGGTTAGAGGCAGATGCTTGGAATTTAGAGTGGTAGAAAGTGGCCTTAGCAGCAGAAACAGATGAAGAAAATGTAGAGAGGAGGGAGGAAAAGATGCCAGGTCGGCAGGGAGTTTAGTTTTCTTCCATTTCTGCTCAGCTGCCCGGAGCTCTGTTCTGTGAGCTCGCAATGAGTCATCAAGCCACAGAGCTGGAGGGGAGGACCGAGCCGGCCGGGAGGATAGGGGACACAGGGAGTCAAAGGATGCAGAAAGGGAGGAGAGGAGGGTTGAGGGAGGCAGAATCAGGAGATTGGAGGGAGAAGGATTGAGCAGAGGGAAGAGATGATAGGATGGAAGAGGAGAGAGTAGTGGGAGAGAGAGCGAAGGTTGCGGCGGCGCGTTACCATCTGTGTAGGGGCAGAGTGAGTAGTGTTGGAGGAGAGGCGAGAGAGAAAAGGATACAAAGTAGTGGTCGGAGACATGGAGGGAGTTGCAGTGAGATTAGTAGAAGAGCAACATCTAGTAAAGATGAAGTCAAGCGTATTGCCTGCCTTGTGAGTGGGGGGATGGTGAGAGGGTGAGGTCAAAAGAGGAGAGGAGTGGAAAGAAGGAGGCAGAGAGAAATGAGTCAAATGTAGACGTGGGGAGGTTGAAATCCCCCAAGACTGTGAAGGGTGAGCCATCCTCAGGAAAGGAACTTATCAAGGCGTCAAGCTCATTGATGAACTCTCCAAGGGAACCTGGAGGGCGATAGATGACAAGGATATTAAGCTTAAATGGGCTAGTGACTGTGACAGCGTGGAATTCAAATGAGGAGATAGACAGATGGGTTAGGGGAAAAATTGAGAACTGACTGGCTGTAAAGAAAGGCGTTTAAAGGGAGGGAGTGACTGGCTGTTAAGAAAGGTGTTTAAAGGGAGGGAGTGACTGGCTGTAAAGAAAGGCGTTTAAAGGGAGGGAGTGACTGGCTGTAAAGAAAGGCGTTTAAAGGGAGGGAGTGACTGGCTGTAAAGAAAGGTGTTTAAAGGGAGGGAGTGACTGGCTGTAAAGAAAGGTGTTTAAAGGGAGGGAGTGACTGGCTGTAAAGAAAGGTGTTTAAAGGGAAGGAGTGACTGGCTGTAAAGAAAGGTGTTTAAAGGGAGGGAGTGACTGGCTGTAAAGAAAGGTGTTTAAAGGGAGGGAGTGACTGGCTGTAAAGAAAGGTGTTTAAAGGGAGGGAGTGACTGGCTGTAAAGAAAGGCGTTTAAAGGGAGGGAGTGACTGGCTGTAAAGAAAGGCGTTTGAATGAGGCCTCCACGGGCCTCTAGCCCTCCTGTACTTTGGTTCATGAAGCCTCCTAGGGCCTCTAGCCCTCCTGTACTGGGGCTAATATGAAGTTTCCGACCTTCATCACTGGTCCAACCCTGTGGATTGGGCCACAGGGGTTCACCTATAATTCAATTGCTAATTACCCCTGGCCAGTATTAAAATGTCTGCCGCTGACAGCCAGTGTCTACTTGTCAAATATTCCGTAACAAAAATCTATATTTGATCATCTTTTCACATTACTCCCCATCAGGTCACTAGGAGAAGAGAGGGGGTGGGGGGGAAGGCAGGAGGGCAAGGAAGGAGGGTGAGGGAGGAGGGCAATGGAGGAAGAGGGGGAGGGAGGCAGGGGGAATGCAGGAGGGTAAGGCGGGGGAGGCAGGGAGGAGAAGGAAGGGGAGGGAGGGAGGAGGAGGAGGAGGAGGCAGAAGAGGGGATGGAGGGAGGAGGAGGGGCAGGAAGGAGAAGGGGGAGGAGGGAGGAGGAGGGGGGGAGGAGGGGAAGAGGGAGGAGGAGGGGGAGGAGGGGGAAGAGGGGGAGGGCGGGAGGGAGGAGGGAGGAGGGGGAGGAGGGGCAGGAAGGAGAAGGGGAGGAGTGAGGAGGAGGGGGAGGAGGGGGAAGAGGGAGGGAGGAGGGGGAGGAGGGCGGGGGAGGGAGGAGGGGGGAGAGGGGGAGGAAGAGGGGGGGATGATATTTCAGGTATTCTAGGTGCGGTAAAGGTGGGAGTCCGTCACAAACACATACACATACATACACACACACACACACACACAACACTTTACACTTCACACTGTCTACACACAACACTTTACCCTTCACACTTTCTGTTAGAACCAAGGCCAGTGCTCTGGTCAAAAGTAGTGCACTATGTAGGGATGATACCATTTGGGACACACACAATATCTCCTGTGGATTTTATAACTCCTTTTTGGGTCTCAAAGCACCTCAGTCTTGGATGTATCAATGTATTTGTACTCAACTGATTTCACTTCATTAAGGCAAATGTCTTCATCAAGAGTAATCTGTCTATCGATCGATCGATCTAAGTCATATCTGGTGATGCATTTAGGGGCAGTTTGATCAGCTCGATAAGGTTAGGGGCAGTTTGATCAGTTTGATAAGATTAGGGGCAGTTTGATCAGTTTGATAAGGTTAGGGGCAGTTTGATCCGTTTGATAAAGTTAGGGGCAGTTTGATCCGTTTGATAAAGTTAGGGGCAGTTTGATCCGTTTGATAAGGTTAGGGGCAGTTTGATCAGTGTGATAAGGTTAGGGGCAGTTTGATCAGTTTGATAAGGTTAGGGGCAGTTTGATCAGTTTGATAAGGTTAGGGGCAGTTTGATCAGTGTGATAAGGTTAGGGGCAGTTTGATCAGTTTGATAAGGTTAGGGACAGTTTGATCAGTTTGATAAGGTTAGGGCAGTTTGATCAGTTTGATAAGGTTAGGGCAGTTAGATCCGTTTGATAAGGTCAGGGGCAGTTTGATCAGTTTGATAAGGTTAAGGGCAGTTTGATCAGTTTGATAAGGTTAGGGCAGTTAGATCAGTTTGTTAAGGTTAGGGCAGTTTGATCAGTTTGATAAGGTTAGGGCAGTTAGATCCGTTTGATAAGGTCAGGGGCAGTTTGATCAGTTTGATAAGGTTAAGGGCAGTTTGATCAGTGTGATAAGGTTAGGGGCAGTTTGATCAGGGTGATAAGGGTAGGGGCAGTTTGATAAGTGTGATAAGGGTAGGGGCAGTTTGATAAGTGTGATAAGGTTAGGGGCAGTTTGATCAGTTTGATAAGGTTAGGGGAAGTTTGATCAGTGTGATAAGGTTAGGGGCCGTTTTATCAGTTTGATAAGGTTAGGGCAGTTTGATAAGGTTAGGGGCAGTTCGATCAGTTTGATAAGGTTAGGGGCAGTTTGATAAGTGTGATAAGTTTAGGGGCAGTTTGATCAGTGTGATAAGGTTAGGGTCCGTTTGATCAGTTTGATAAGGTTAGGGGCAGTTTGATCCGTTTGATAAAGTTAGGGGCAGTTTGATCCGTTTGATAAAGTTAGGGGCAGTTTGATCCGTTTGATAAGGTTAGGGGCAGTTTGATCAGTGTGATAAGGTTAGGGGCAGTTTGATCAGTTTGATAAGGTTAGGGGCAGTTTGATCAGTTTGATAAGGTTAGGGGCAGTTTGATCAGTGTGATAAGATTAGGGGCAGTTTGATCAGTTTGATAAGGGTAGGGGCAGTTTGATCCGTTTGATAAAGTTAGGGGCAGTTTGATCCGTTTGATAAAGTTAGGGGCAGTTTGATCCGTTTGATAAGGTTAGGGGCAGTTTGATCAGTGTGATAAGGTTAGGGGCAGTTTGATCAGTTTGATAAGGTTAGGGGCAGTTTGATCAGTTTGATAAGGTTAGGGGCAGTTTGATCAGTGTGATAAGGTTAGGGGCAGTTTGATCAGTTTGATAAGGTTAGGGACAGTTTGATCAGTTTGATAAGGTTAGGGCAGTTTGATCAGTTTGATAAGGTTAGGGCAGTTAGATCCGTTTGATAAGGTCAGGGGCAGTTTGATCAGTTTGATAAGGTTAAGGGCAGTTTGATCAGTTTGATAAGGTTAGGGCAGTTAGATCAGTTTGTTAAGGTTAGGGCAGTTTGATCAGTTTGATAAGGTTAGGGCAGTTTGATCAGTTTGATAAGGTTAAGGGCAGTTTGATCAGTGTGATAAGGTTAGGGGCAGTTTGATCAGGGTGATAAGGGTAGGGGCAGTTTGATAAGTGTGATAAGGGTAGGGGCAGTTTGATAAGTGTGATAAGGTTAGGGGCAGTTTGATCAGTTTGATAAGGTTAGGGGAAGTTTGATCAGTGTGATAAGGTTAGGGGCCGTTTTATCAGTTTGATAAGGTTAGGGCAGTTTGATAAGGTTAGGGGCAGTTCGATCAGTTTGATAAGGTTAGGGGCAGTTTGATCAGTGTGATAAGGTTAGGGGCAGTTTGATCAGTGTGATAAGGTTAGGGTCCGTTTGATCCATTTGATAAGGTTAGAGTCAGTTGGTAAGTTTGATAAGGTTAGGGTCAGTTTGAACAGTGTGATAAGGTTAGGGGCAGTTTGATCAGTTTGATAAGGTTAGGGGCAGTTTGACCAGTGTGATAAGGTTAGGGGCAGTTTGATCAGTGTGATAAGGTTAGGGGCAGTTTGATCAGTTTGATAAGGTAAGGGGAAGTTTGATCAGTGTGATAAGGTTAGGGGCAGTTTGATAAGTTTGATAAGGTTTGGGGCAGTTTGATCAGTTTGAAAAGGTTAGGGGCAGTTTGATCAGTGTGATAAGGTTAGGGGCAGTTTGATCAGGGTGATAAGGGTAGGGGCAGTTTGATAAGTGTGATAAGGGTAGGGGCAGTTTGATAAGGTTAGGGGCCGTTTGATCAGTTTGATAACGTTAGGGGCAGTTTGATCCGTGTGATAAGGTTAGGGGCCGTTTGATCAGTTTGATAAGGTTAGGGCAGTTTGATAAGGTTAGGGGCAGTTTGATCATTTTGATAAGGTTAGGGGCAGTTTGATCAGTGTGATAAGGTTAGGGGCAGTTTGATCAGCTTGATAAGGTTAGGGGCAGTTTGATCAGTCTGATAAGGTTAGGGGCAGTTTGATCAGGGTGATAAGGTTAGGGTCCGTTTGATCCATTTGATAAGGTTAGAGTCAGTTGGTCAGTTTGATAAGGTTAGGGTCAGTTTGAACAGTGTGATAAGGTTAGGGTCAGTTTGATAAGTTTGATAAGGTTAGGGGCAGTTTGATAAGTTTGATAAGGTTAGGGGCAGTTTGATCAGTTTGATAAGGTTAGGGGCAGTTTGATCAGGGTGATAAGTTAGGGGCAGTTTGATAAGTGTGATGAGGGTAGGGGCAGTTTGATAAGTGTGATAAGGTTAGGGGCAGTTTGATCAGTTTGATAAGGTTAGGGGCAGTTTGATCAGTTTGATAAGGTTATGGGCAGTTTGATCAGTGTGATAAGGTTAGGGGCAGTTTGATCAGTGTGATAAGGTTAGTGGCAGTTTGATCAGTGTGATAAGGTTAAGGGCAGTTTGATAGGGTTAGCGGCAGTTTGATCAGTTTGATAAGGTTAGGGGCAGTTATATCAGTGTGATAAGGTTAGGGGCAGTTTGATCAGTATGATAAGGTTAGGGGCAACTTGATCAGTTTGATAAGGTTAGGGCTGTTTGATCAGTCTGATAAGGTTAGGGGCAGTTTGATCAGTTTGATAAGGTTAGGGGCAGTTTGATCAGTTTGATAAGGTTAGGGGCAGTTTGATCAGTTTGATAAGGTTAGGGGCAGTTTGATCAGTGTGATAAGGTTCGGGGCAGTTTGATCAGCTTGATAAGGTTAGGGGCAGTTTGATCAGTGTGATAAGGTTAGGGGCAGTTTGATCAGTGTGATAAGGTTAGGGTCAGTTTGATCCATTTTATAAGGTTAGTGTCAGTTTGATCAATGTGATAAGGTTAGGGGCAGTTTGATCAGTTTGATAAGGTTAGGGCAGTTTGATCAGTTTGATAACGTTAGGGGCAGTTTGATCAGTGTGATAAGGTTAGGGTCAGTTTGATCCATTTGATAAGGTTAGTGTCAGTTTGAACAGTGTGATAAGGTTAGGTTCAGTTTGATCAGTGTGATAATGTTAGGGTCAGTTTGATCAGTGTGATAAGGTTATGTGCAGTTTGATCAGCATGATAAGGTTAGGGGCAGTTTGATCAGTTTGATAAGGTTAGGGGCAGTTTGATCAGTGTGATAAGGATAGGGGCAGTTTGATCAGTTCGACAAGGTTAGGGGCAGTTTGATCAGTTTGATAAGGTTAGGGCAGTTTGATCAGTTTGATAAGGTTAGGGCAGTTTGATCAGCTTGATAAGGTTAGGGGCAGTTAGATCAGTTTGATAAGGTTAGGGCAATTTGATCAGTTTGATATGGTTAGGGGCAGTTTGATCAATTGTATAAGGTTAGGGGCAGTTTGAACAATGTGATAAGGTTAGGGGCAGTTTCATCAGTTTGATAAAGTTATGGGCAGTTTGATCCATTTGATAAGGATAGGGCAGTTTGATCAGTTTGATAAGGTTAGGGGCAGTTTGATCAGTGTGATAAGGTTAGGGTCAGTTTGATCCATTTGATAAGGTTAGGGTCAGTTTGATAAGGTTAGGGTCAGATGGAACAGTTTGATAAGGTTAGGGTCAGTTTGATCAGTGTGATAAGGTTAGGGGCAGTTTGATCCGTTTTATAAGGTTATGGGCAATTTGATAAGTTTGATTAGGTTAGGGGCAGTTTGATCAGTGTGATAAGGTTAGGGCGGCGCACAATTGGCCCAGCGTCGTCCAGGGTAGGGGAGGGAATGGCCGGCAGGGATGTAGCTCAGTTGATAGAGCATGGCGTTTCCAACGCCAGGGTTGTGGGTTCGATTCCCACGAGGGGCCAGTATAAAAAAATATGTATTCACTAACTGTAAGTCGCTCTGGATAAGAGCGTCTGCTAAATGACTAAAATGTCAATGTAAATGTTAGGGGCAGTTTGATCAGTGTGATAGGTTAGGGGCAGTTTGATCAGTGTGATAATGTTAGGGGCAGTTTGATCAGTGTGATAAGGTTAGGGGCAGGTTGATCAGTGTGATAAGGTTAGGGGCAGTTTGATCAGTGTGATCAGGTTAGGGGCAGTTTGATCAGTTGATAAGGTTAGGGTCAGGTTGATCAGTGTGATAAGGTTAGAGGCAGTTTGATCAGTGTGATAAGGTCAGGGGCAGTTTGATCAGTGTGATCAGGTTAGGGGCAGTTTGATCAGTGTGATAAGGTTAGGGGCAGGTTGATCAGTGTGATAAGGTTAGAGGCAGTTTGATCAGTGTGATCAGGTTAGGGGCAGTTTGATCAGTGTGATAAGGTTAGGGGCAGGTTGATCAGTGTGATAAGGTTAGGGGCAGTTTGATCAGTGTGATAAGGTTAGGGGCAGGTTAATCAGTGTGATAAGGTTAGAGGCAGTTCGATCAGTTTGATAAGGTCAGGGCCAGTTTGATCAGTGTGATCAGGTTAGGGGCAGTTTGATCAGTGTGATCAGGTTAGGGGCAGTTTGATCAGTGTGACAAGGTTAGGGGCAGTTTGATCAGTGTGATAAGGTTAGGGGCAGGTTGATCAGTGTGATAAGGTTAGAGGCAGTTTGATCAGTGTGATAAGGTCAGGGTCAGTTTGATCAGTGTGATAAGGTTAGAGGCAGTTTGATCAGTGTGATAAGGTTAGGGGCAGTTTGATCAGTGTGATAAGGTTAGGGGCAGGTTGATCAGTGTGATAAGGTTAGGGACAGGTTGATCAGTGTGATAAGGTTAGGGGCAGTTTGATCAGTGTGATCAGGTTAGGGGCAGGTTGATCAGTGTGATCAGGTTAGGGGCAGGTTGATCAGTGTGATAAGGTTAGGGGCAGGTTGATCAGTGTGATAAGGTTAGGGGCAGGTTGATCAGTGTGATCAGGTTAGGGGCAGGTTGATCAGGGTGATCAGGTTAGGGGCAGTTTGATCAGTGTGATCAGGTTAGGGGCAGGTTGATCAGTGTGATCAGGTTTGGGGCAGGTTGATCAGTGTGATAAGGTTAGGGGCAGGTTGATCAGCGTGATAAGGTTAGGGGCAGGTTGATCAGTGTGATCAGGTTAGGGGCAGTTTGATCAGTGTGATAAGGTCAGGGGCAGTTTGATCAGTGTGATCAGGTTAGGGGCAGTTTGATCAGTGTGATAAGATTAGGGGCAGGTTGATCAGTGTGATCAGGTTAGGGGCAGTTTGATCAGTGTGATAAGATTAGGGGCAGGTTGATCAGTGTGATCAGGTTAGGGGCAGTTTGATCAGTGTGATAAGGTTAGGGGCAGGTTGATCAGGGTGATAAGGTTAGGGGCAGTTTGATCAGTGTGATCAGCAGTAACGGTAGAAGGAGCAGGTGGGAGGTATAGAACAGACGCTTCACACAGTGGGTGTTTCTCAGCATACTACCGTGCTCCACGCTCTCATGCTCCGAGTGCATTCTCCGACCACAAATGTATTGCATTGTGTCGTCGGCAAACTTAATGATGGTTTTGGAGTCGTGCCTGGCCATGCAGTCATGGGTGAACAGGGAGTACAGGAGGGGACTGAGCACGCACCCCTGAGGGGCCTCCCGTGTTGAGGATCAGCGTGGCAGATGTGTTGTTACCTACTAGTAGCTACCCAGTTAGCCCTATTTACTTATTATGGGTTTGCTATCTACGGTATGTAGGCAGGTATACATGCCAAAATTAACACAGCATGTATATATTAACGTATCAAGATTCAATATTGTAGTCTGGCAAAATATTAGATGTGAATAGGCAACATTTCAATCCGAAGTCGGAGTGTATTTTCTCTCACTTCAGCTCAAATAATGGCCGCCATTGATTTCAAGAAATGTCGCATCATTTTTTATGTGATCGCTTCATATTTCTTCATATTTCTTTGCATACTTTCTGTTTAAGCTTGCATCGATGCATGCTTCAAAATATGTACAAATGGAGTACGCATTCGAGTTAGGGCCCTCCGTGCTCCGTTTCACATACTTTGATTTGGACTCCGTCCCACCCGTGCTCAATTTGCATGCTCGGAACACATTTTGAGAAACACCCCATTTTTTGTTTTCCTTTTACAACCAGTTCAGATTGTGTCACTGACTGTAACTGTCTCCAGAGTGGGTCCTGACTACCCATGCTAACCATGGTGTTATCACAACAAAGACTATACAAGCAGATCATTGTCCTCTGCTCTCTATTGGCCAGAAAACCCCATGCTTCCTGATTCAGAGTAGAGATGGGATGTGTTACCGTTATCCACTCTTCTCCCTAAGTGTGTACTTGCACACTTCCCCTCATGCATTGAACAAGGATGGACACTCCCTAGATTTGTGACAGTAAGTATACAAGTGCAGACTTTGGCAGGAGGGTCGGAACACAGCACAACGTGATCCCTTGCCACCCTTGCTATCCCCTGTGACTGAGAGTAGTACTCACTCCTATGGTTACCTGTTTACCCAGCGAGGTGAGGCAGCTTGGTGTCCCCCTGGTGTGTTTGTGTGTGTGTGTGTGTGTGTGTGTGTGTGTCTGTGTGTGTTTCCCTGCCTGGCGCTGAGACAATCACAGATTTTTTTTTTTTATCGTTATCTGAAGGTTCTTAACTCAGAGAACACCAACGCGGCCTTACCAAAGAGAGGTGAGGGGAACCTCGGAGGAATGTAGATAACAGGTTGGTTGGAGAAAGGAAAGACACACAGAGGAACTCTAAATACATCAGCCATTGTGTACTAATGGGGAAGATGTCATGGAGAGTTGATGTAAACAGTAGTTTAGTGAATGTATAAACTCTGGGACTGTGGGGGGTGTCTCAACCTCTTAGGAATATATGACAAAGTCTAGAAAAATATTAAAGACAGTTATCGATTAAGTTGATATTTTTCGATTAATCATACAATTATTGGTGGTTAGAGAAGGGTTGCGATACTGTAGAGACACTGCAATACATCTCACGTACTACACATTCTTACAATACTACACCACTACTACTACTACAATTACTACTACACATACTACTACTACTACTACTACTACTACTACTACTACTACTACTACTACTACTGCTACTAGTACTACTACTACTACTACTACTGCTACTAGTACTACTAGTACTACTACTACTTCTACTAGTACTACTAGTACTACTACTACTGCTACTAGTACTACTAGTACTACTACTACTACTACTACTACTACTACTACTACTAAGTAAATGGTGTTCTAATTATGAGGTAAATGGTGTTCTAATTTCAAGGTAAATGTCTTCCATAAGTTCTAGAAAGATAGGCTGGTTGATGTGTAGTGGCCTGTGACTACACATTAATGAAATACTTAATCTGAGATTACAGCAATCAGTGTTGGCACACCCTGAAACGGATGGTTTTACTCCCGGCACTGTGTGTGTGTGTGTGTGTGTGTGTGTGTGTGTGTGTGTGTGTGTGCGCATGCGCGCGTGTGTGTGTGTGTGTGTGTGTGTGTGTGTGTGTGTGTGTGCGTGCGTGCGTGCGTGCGTGCGTGCGTGTGTGTGTGTACATACATACATACATACATACATACATACATACATACACACATGAATACTACCTTAATCCCTGTTCATGGCCTGTCTGGCATTGTTAGAGAAAATGGTGCTACACAGAGCCAAAAAATGTTAAATGACTCGCACGAACCTCAAAAACCTTCTATATAGACAATGGCTCTACAACCCTGTTCCTGGAGAGCTAACGTCCTGTAGGTTACATTTTCCAAACCTAATCTAACACACCTGATTCTAATAATTAGCTGGTTGATAAGCTGAACCTGGTTAGTTATAACCTACATGAGGGTAGCTCTCCAGGAACAGGGTTGGAATATATTGCAGTGTAGAACATGGTGAAATGTATATTTTAAAGAGGTAATCAGTGTGGAACACGGTGAAATGCAGATTTTGAAAGAGGTAATCAGTGTAGAAAATGGTGAAATGCAGATTTTGAAAGAGGTAATCAGTGTAGAAAATGGTGAAATGTAGATCTTAAAGAGGTTAATCAGGGTGGAACATGGTGAAATGTATATTTTAAAGAGGTAATCAGTATAGAACATGTTGAAAGGTAGATTTTTGAAGAGGTAATCAGTGTGGAACATGGTGAAATGTAGATTTTAAAGAGGTAGTCAGTGTACAACATGGTGAAATGTAGATTTTAAAGAGGTAATCAATGTTGAACATGGTGAAATGTAGCATTTAAAGAGGTAATCTGTGTAGAACATTATGAAATGTAAATTTTAAAGAGGTAAGCATGGTGAAATGTAGGTTGTAAAGAGGTTAACATGGTGAAATGTAGATTTTAAAGAGGTAAACATGGTGAAATGTAGATTATAAATAGGTAATAATGGTGAAATGTCGATTTTAAAGAGGTAATCAGGGTGGAACATGGTGAAATGTAGATTTTAAAGAGGTAATCAGGGTGGTTAAAGGTGAAATTTAGATTTTAAAGAGGTAATCAGGGTGGAACATAGTGAAATTTAGATTTTAAAGAGCTAATCAGTGTGAAACATGGTGAAATTTAGATTTTAAAGAGGTAATCGGGGTGGAATATTGTGAAATGTAGATTTTAAAGAGGTAATCAGTGTAGAACATGGTGAAATGCAGATTTTAAAGATGTAATCAGTGTGAAACATGGTAAAATGTAGATTTCAAAGAGGTAATCAGGGTGGAACATGATGAAATGCGGATTTTAAAGAGACATTCAGGGTAGAACATGATGAAATGCAGGTTTTAAAGAGGTCATCAGTGTAGAACATGATGAAATATATATTTTAAAGAGTTGATAAGGGTGGAACATGGTGAAATGCAGATTTTAAAGAGGTAATCAGTGTGGAACATGGTGGAATTTATATTTTAAAGAGGTTATCACGGTGGAACATTGTGAAATGTAGATTTTGAAAGATGCAATCAGTGTGGAACATGGTGAAATGTATATTTTAAAGAGGTAATCAGGGTGAATAATGGTGAAATGTAGATTGTAAAGAGGTAGAAATTGTGAAATGTCGATTGTAAAGAGGTAATCAGTGTAGAACATAGTGAAATGTAGATTTTAAAGAGGTAATCAGTGTAGAACATAGTGAAATTTAGATTTTAAATAGGAAATCAGTGTGGAACATGGTGAAATGTAGATTTTAAAGAGGCAATCATTGTAGAAAATGGTGAAATATCAATTTTAAAGAGGCAATCAGTGTTGAACATGATGAAATGCAGGTTTTAAAGAGGTAATCAGTATAGAACATGTTGAAAGGTAGATTTTTGAAGAGGTAATCAGTGTGGAACATGGTGAAATGTAGATTTTAAAGAGGTAGTCAGTGTACAACATGGTGAAATGTAGATTTTAAAGAGGTAATCAATGTTGAACATGGTGAAATGTAGCATTTAAAGAGGTAATCTGTGTAGAACATTATGAAATGTAAATTTTAAAGAGGTAAGCATGTTGAAATGTAGATTGTAAAGAGGTTAACATGGTGAAATGTAGATTTTAAAGAGGTAAACATGGTGAAATGTAGATTATAAATAGGTAATAATGGTGAAATGTCGATTTTAAAGAGGTAATCAGGGTGGAACATGGTGAAATGTAGATTTTAAAGAGGTAATCAGGGTGGTTAAAGGTGAAATTTAGATTTTAAAGAGGTAATCAGGGTGGAACATAGTGAAATTTAGATTTTAAAGAGCTAATCAGTGTGAAACATGGTGAAATTTAGATTTTAAAGAGGTAATCGGGGTGGAATATTGTGAAATGTAGATTTTAAAGAGGTAATCAGTGTAGAACATGGTGAAATGCAGATTTTAAAGATGTAATCAGTGTGAAACATGGTAAAATGTAGATTTCAAAGAGGTAATCAGGGTGGAACATGATGAAATGCAGATTTTAAAGAGACATTCAGGGTAGAACATGATGAAATGCAGGTTTTAAAGAGGTCATCAGTGTAGAACATGATGAAATATATATTTTAAAGAGTTGATAAGGGTGGAACATGGTGAAATGCAGATTTTAAAGAGGTAATCAGTGTGGAACATGGTGGAATTTATATTTTAAAGAGGTTATCACGGTGGAACATTGTGAAATGTAGATTTTAAAGATGCAATCAGTGTGGAACATGGTGAAATGTATATTTTAAAGAGGTAATCAGGGTGAATAATGGTGAAATGTAGATTGTAAAGAGGTAGAAATTGTGAAATGTCGATTGTAAAGAGGTAATCAGTGTAGAACATAGTGAAATGTAGATTTTAAAGAGGTAATCAGTGTAGAACATAGTGAAATTTAGATTTTAAATAGGAAATCAGTGTGGAACATGGTGAAATGTAGATTTTAAAGAGGCAATCATTGTAGAAAATGGTGAAATATCAATTTTAAAGAGGCAATCAGTGTTGAACATGATGAAATGCAGGTTTTAAAGAGGTAATCAGTGTAGAACATGGTGAAATGTAGATTTTAAAGAGGCAATCAGTGTAGAAAATGGTGAAATGTCGATTTTAAAGAGGCAAACATGGTGAAGTATAGGTTTTAAAGAGGTAAACATGGTGAAATGTAGATTTAAAGAGGTAAACATGGTGAAATGTAGATTTAAAGAGGTAAACATGGTGAAATGTAGATTTAAAGAGGTAAACATGGTGAAATGTGTGTGTGTGTGTGTGTGTGTTTGTGTGTGTTTCTGTAGGGACCTTCTTCTCCATTTCCTCTCATATTATAAAAGTGAGATTACATTTCAGAAATTAAGAAATTAACCTTGGCATGGTCTGATTGTAAATAAAATAATATATAATATGCCATTTAGCAGACGCTTTTATCCAAAGCGACTTACAGTCATGTGTGCATAAATTTTTTTACGTATGGGTGGTCCCGGGGATCGAACCCACTACCCTGGCGTTACAAGCGCCGTGCTCTACCAATTGAGCTACAGAGGACCACATTGTAATGTAATGTAGTCCTTATTAATTTGAAATGATGAGCTGGGTTCCATTACTCTGGATGAAAATGTCTGTTCAATACCATTCAGACCCAGGCCCTGATTGGTAGCCTGTCTGCACCATTCAGACCCAGGCGCTGATTGGTAGCCACGTCGCCTCTACCTCTGTCTCTGTCTCTGTCTCGTTGCTTAACATAAAGTGATGTCTGTCTGACAGAAGGCAGGTAGATGCATACGGTCTAGGGAGTAAAGGATGGGTCCGGGGAGGCCAGGTTGGTAATTGGAAATGAAAAGTGCGGCTTTAGATGCTTAATTGGAACTAGGTCTGTGTCCCAACTGGCGCACTGTTTCTTATTTAGTGCACTATTTCTTATTTAGTGCACTATTTCTTATTTAGTGCACTATTTTTTTACTCTGGTAGGGGACGTGCAGCCTTGAACATTTTGGGAACCCAGGGATGCATTGTTTAATTTAAAGGTAATGTATTGTACTAGTGGCCTTAGAAAAAAAACTTCTGGGGGTGCCCCTCCAATTTGCTACTGTATATTTATATTTATTGTGCATTGTGCCAACGTCTATGTGCCAACGTCTATGAGATGAATAAAAAGTTCTGAAATGACCCTACAGTTTGCATGCACTCAGAATAATCGCTGAATAAAAAAACACTAATGCTGTTGTACTTCCATAAACCTTAGTCCCAAAGTGACGCTAACAACAACTAAATGTAAAACTGTCTCCCCCTGGAGATGTATGTATTTTGGTCAGTGTTGAACCACTCCTGCACTGCGCTGCTGTGAACTCACTCATTTCCCCTGTTGTTTCTTTCTCTCTCCTCACCGTCACCGGCCGCCAAACTCATCTAATCAATGAGTTTTCCCCCCCGTGAGTCAGGGTGATTGATACTGGTCAGCTCTACGCACGCGGAAATTGATCCGGAGTGACCGTAATCAGGGCACCGCTCCCCTTGGTCAGCATGTTGCTAGGCAACCGCAGCTCCCCTCTCAGATGGACTAAAGGGTAGAGGTTGGAGGGAGGTGATGGAGTAGAGGGTAGAGGGGGTGATGGAGTAGAGGGTAGAGGGCGGAGGGAGGTGATGGAGTAAAGGGTAGAGGGGGGGGAGGTGATGGAGTAGAGGGTAGAGGGGGTGATGGAGTAGAGGGTAGAGGGGGAGGGAGGGGATGGAGTAGAGGATAGAGGGGGAGGGTGATGGAGTAGAGGGTAGAGGGGGAGGGTGATGGAGTAGAGGGTAGAGGGGGTGATGGAGTAAAGGGTAGAGGGGGAGGGAGGTGATGGACTAGAGGGTAGAGGGGGAGGGAGGGGATGGAGTAGAGGATAGAGGGGGAGGGTGATGGAGTAGAGGGTAGAGGGGGTGATGGAGTAAAGGGTAGAGGGGGAGGGAGGTGATGGACTAGAGGGTAGAGGGCGGAGGGAGGTGATGGAGTAGAGGGTAGAGGGGGAGGGAGGTGATGGACTAGAGGGTAGAGGGAGGTGATGGAGTAGAGGGTAGAGGGCGGAGGGAGGTTATGGAGTAGAGGGTAGAGGGGGAGGTGATGGAGTAGAGGGTAGGGGGGGTGATGGAGTAGAGGGTAGAAAGGGGAGGGAGGTGATGGAGTAGAGGGTAGATGGCGGAGGGAGGTGATGGTGTAGAGGGTAGAGGGGGAGGGAGGGGATGGAGTAGAGGATAGAGGAGGGAGGGGATGGAGTAGAGGATAGAGGGGGTGAT
Organism: Coregonus clupeaformis; assembly: GCF_020615455.1. Classification (NCBI taxonomy): domain Eukaryota; kingdom Metazoa; phylum Chordata; class Actinopteri; order Salmoniformes; family Salmonidae; genus Coregonus; species Coregonus clupeaformis. The sequence goes on from NC_059206.1 coordinate 10,167,552, forward strand.
GGAGTAGAGGGTAGAGGGGGTGATGGAGTAAAGGGTAGAGGGGGAGGGATGTGATGGAGTAGAGGGTAGAGGGCGGAGGGAGGTGATGGAGTAGAGGGTAGAGGGGGAGGGAGGGGATGGAGTAGATGGTAGCGGTGGAGGGAGGTGATAGAGTAGAGGGTAGGGGTTAGAGGGAGGTGATGGAGTACAGGGTAGGAGATAGAGGGAGGTGATGGAGTAGAGGGTAGAAGGGGTGGGAGGTGATGGAGTAGGTAGAGGGGGAGGGAGGTGGAAGGTATTGGAGTAGAGGGTATGGGGGAGGGAGGTGATGGAGTGGAGGGTAGAGGGGGAGGGAGGTGATGGAGTAGAGGGTAGAGGGAGGAGGGAGGTGATGGAGTAGAGGGTGGGGGGTAGAGTAGAGGGTAGCGGGGGAGGGAGGTGATGGAGTAGAGGGTAGAGGGGGAGGGAGGTGATGGAGTAGATGGTATGGGGAAGGAGGTGATGGAGTAGAGGGGGAGGGAGGGTATGGAGTAGAGGGTAGTGTGGAGGGAAGTGATGGAGTAGAGGGTAGAAGGGGGAGGGAGGTGATGGAGTAGAGGGTAAAGGGGGAGGGATGGGGATGGAGTAGAGGGTAGAGGGTGGAGGGAGGTGATGGAGTAGAGGGTAGAGGGAGGAGGGAGGTGATGGAGTAGAGGGTAGGGGGAGGGAGGTGATGGAGTAGATGGTAGAGGGGGGAGGGAGTGGAGGGTAGAGGGGGGAGGGAGGGGATAGAGTAGAGGGTAGAGGGGGGAGGGAGGTGATGGAGTAGAGGGTAGGGGGAAGGAGGTGATTGAGTAGAGGGTAGAGGGGGAGGGAGGTGATGGAGTAGAGGGTAAAGGGGGGGGAGGTGATGGAGTAGAGGGTAGAGGGAGGTGATGGAGTAGATGGTAGGGGGAGGGAGGTGATGGAGTAGAGGGTAGAGGGGGAGGGAGGTGATGGAGGAAAGGGTAGAGGGGGAGGGAGGTGATGGAGTAGAGGGTAGAGGGTGGAGGGAGGTGATGGAGTAGAGGGTAGGGGAGGGAGGTGATGGAGTAGCGGGTAGAGGGGGGAGGTGATGGAGTAGAGGGTAGAGGGGGAGGGAGGGGATAGAGTAGAGGGTAGAGGGGGAGGGAGGTGATGGAGTAGAGGGTAGGGGGAATGAGGTGATTGAGTAGAGGGTAGAGGGGAGGGAGGTGATGGAGTAGAGGGTAAAGGGGAGGGAGGTGATGGAGTAGAGGGTAGAGGGGGGTGATGGAGTAGATGGTAGGGGAGGGAGGATGTGATGGAGTAGAGGGTAGAGGGGGAGGGAGGTGATGGAGTAGATGGTAGGGGGAGGGAGGTGATGGAGTAGAGGGTAGAGGGGGAGGGAGGTGATGGAGGAAAGGGTAGAGGGGGAGGAAGGTGATGGAGTAGAGGGTGGAGGGAGGTGATGGAGTAGAGGGTAGGGGAGGGAGGTGATGGAGTAGCGGGGTAGAGGGGGGTGATGGAGTAGAGGGTAGAGGGGAGGGAGGTGATGGAGTAGAGGGTAGAGGGAGGGTAGGTGATGGAGAAGAGGGTAGAGGGGGAGGTGATGGAGTAGATGGTAGAGGGGGAGGGAGGTGATGGAGTAGAGGGTAGAGGGGGGTGATGGAGTAGAGGGTAGAGGGGGGTGATGGAGTAGAGGGTAGAGGGGGAGGGAGGTGATGGAGTAGAGGGTAGAGGGGGGAGGGAGGTGATGTAGTAGAGGGTAGAGGGGGAGGGAGGTGATGGAGTAGAGGGTAGAGGGGGAGGGAGGTGATGGAGAAGAGGGTAGAGGGGGGAGGTGATGGAGTAGAGGGTAGAGGGGGGAGGTGATGGAGTAGAGGGTAGAGGGGGAGGGAGGTGATGGAGTAGAGGGTAGGGGGTAGAGGGGGGTATGGAGTAGAGGGGGGAGGAGGCTGGGGTAGGGTATGGACTAGAGGGTAGAGGGGGAGGTGATGGAGTAGAGGGGGGAGGAGGCTGGGGTAGGGTATAGCAGCCTATCAGAACCATCTACACACCCTTAATGTGTCCATTCATGCTAGCCCTGTCCTCATCTTAGACCTGTCCTCATTATATCCCTATCCTCATCTTAGACCTGTCCTCATTATATCCCTGTCCTCATCTTAGACCTGTCCTCATTATATCCCTGTCCTCATCTTAGACCTGTCCCGTCACAAATAGCCTGCATTTAGCCCCAGATCAGACAGCTCAACGCCCTGTCCAGTGGCCTCTCTCTGGCTCATAGCTCAGTCCATTTCAGCTGTCCACCTCTAAACCATGACTGATGCCACACTCCCCTGTCTTTTGTCTATTGTCGATACGGCCGGCTCTCTATTCATGAAATAACAAAGCACTGTATGAAACGCCATTTACTCCTCAGAATAGGAAGGTGCCACAGCCCTGCCCTGGAGTAGAAATGATTAAATGTCTCCTCCTATACGGTTGAGAAGGAATTGAGGAGATAGGATGTAAGGAATCACAGAAAATCAAATTGAGAGTGTGAGATAGAGCCCATGATCCATCCTAGCCACAACTGCTAGCCACATGGCCACCCCTCCCCTCTGCCCCCCAACTACCTCAGCCATCATCAGGCAAATGATTTCAAGTGGTAAAACCATTTAAGACATGCAAAACAGCATCTATTTTTGTCGGCCATCATTCAGTGAGACAGGGCAATTATTTGAGAGAGAGAGAGAGAGAGAGAGAGAGACGAAAAGAGTAGAGAGAGAGGGGAGGATGCGCGTGTGTGTGTGCGTGTGCGTGTGTGTGTCTTTAATTTCCCCAGACCCTGTGCTGACTGTGTGTTGCTAGTGGTACACGGCTAACTATGAGAAGTGCAATTTCAAGCTTCTTTGATTGAGACAAAGGCACAACCGCCAAATGAACAATTATGAAGCACTCCTCCTACTCCTCCTCCCCCACCACCATCTCCTTCTCTTCCACCACCTCCTCCTCCTCCTCCTCCACCTCCTCAGTAGCACTGTTCCTCTCCAGCTGCCCCCCCCCCCCCCACAAGGTTATTTTTTCACATGAAGTGGAACTGTGAATTATTAACAAAATATGATGATCAATGCTAGCTGCACCATTCAAACAGACATTATTTTGTGTTTGAGCTTGTGTTGTCTTGTCTCAGGTCAGCGTAGATGGAATATTAACTCATGTTCATGGAATGTGGAAGCCATAGAACCATTCAAAAAATATATTTATTAGATAATACAGTTTCAGTCAAGATGTAGGATCATTTGATCACCATGTTGCGCGGGATAACATTCCTGCAATGCAGGAAATGTACAACGTGTAGTGTATTTGAGCTTTAAAAAGGCTTCTGAAGTTCGTAATTTCCACTTCGAAATGTCAGACTTGACTATTACCTTACAAAAAAATGTAGCAACCCCTACAAAAATATCCATTAATTATAATCCACATAATAATTATATTTTTCTGTTGCTGCAGGATTATTTTCCTGCTGTAGCAAACTGGCTTAAATTAAAGATCTTAAATCTGTATGTGGCATTGGAATGACATGCAAATCTACTACTTTGCAACTCCACGAGTGGCCCTGACTCACTCCCTGTCAATCCATCACACCATGCAGAACGAAACACACTGTTTGCGTCTTCAAAAGCACACTATTCCATATATAGTGCACTAATTCTGATCAGAGCCCATTGGGACGCAACCACTGACTACTGCGTGCTGAAAAAAAAAAAAAAAAATGGTGATGCATGTTGTTGCCAATTTGGCTGGAAAGCAGTTTGAAGCCGTTTGGCCAGGTTATTAACCCAACTGGGCTAATGGACGATTCATGGAGCCTCTTCTTCTGGCCCATTGAGCACAGAGTCTATGTGACAGGAGCGGCCGAGCGTGGACAGACAGAGAGATAGCCCTAATGCCTAATGCAGCCAACCCTGGTGATCACTCCCATCTCTGGTGCTCCCTGCCTGGACCTCATCTGTCCAAGCCTCACTCACAGGGACAAGGACCAGAGAGTAGAGAGGACAGAGTAGAGAGGACAGAGTAGAGAGAAGAGAGAAGAGAGAAGAGAGAAGAGAGAAGAGAGAAGAGAGAAGATAGAGGAGAGAAGAGTTGAGAATAGAGGAGAGAGGAGAGAGGAGAGAGGAGGGAGGAGATAAGAGTTGAGAGTAGAGAGGAGATAAGAGTTGAGAGTAGAGGAGAGAGGAGAGGAAAGGAGATAAGAGTTGAGGAGGAGAGGAGGAGAGGAGAGGAGAGGAGAGGAGAGAGAGGAGAGGAGAGGAGAGGAGAGGAGAGGAGAGGAGAGGAGAGGAGAGGAGGAGGGGGTGAGGCGAGAGGAAGAGGAAGAGGAAGAGGAGGGGGTGAGGCGAGAGGAAGAGTGGAGGTAGGTGAGAGGAAGAGGAGAGGGAGAGGTGAGAGGAAGAGGAGGGGGTGAGGTGAGAGGAAGTGGAGGAGGGTGAGGTGAGAGGAAGAGGAGGGGGGGTGAGGTAAGAGGAAGAGGAGGGGGTGAGGTGAGAGGAAGAGGAGGGGGTGAGGTGAGAGGAAGTGGAGGAGGGTGAGGTGAGAGGAAGAGGAGGAGGTGAGGTGAGAGGAAGAGGAGGGGGGGTGAGGTGAGAGGAAGAGGAGGGGGTGAGGTGAGAGGAAGAGGAGGAGGTGAGGTGAGAGGAAGAGGAGGGGGTGAGGTGAGAGGAAGAGGAGGGGGTGAGGTGAGAGGAAAAGAGGAGGGGTGAGGTGAGAGAGAAGAGGAGGAGGGTGAGGTGAGAGGAAGAGGAGGAGGTGAGGTGAGAGGAAGAGGAGGAGGTGAGGTGAGAGGAAGAGGAGGAGGTGAGGTGAGAGGAAGAGGAGGGGGTGAGGTGAGAGGAAGAGGAAGAGGAGGGGGTGAGGTGAGAGGAAGAGGAGGGGGGTGAGGTGAGAGGAAGAGGAGGGGGTGAGGCGAGGTGAGAGGAAGGGAGGAGAGGAGAGAAGAGTAGAGGAGAGAAGAGAAGAGAGAAGAGAGAGAGGAGAAGAGAGAGAGGAGAGGAGAGAGAAGAGAGGAGAGAGAAGAGAGGAGAGGAAAGAAAGAGAGAGAGATACACAGATCAAATCAAGTTGTATTTGTCACATGCGCCGAATACAACACGTGTAGACCTTACCGTGAAATGCTTAAATACTTAACCAACAATGCAGTTTTAAGAAAAATAAGAGGTAAGAAAATGTTTACTAAATAAACTAAAGTAAAATATATTTATAAATTAAATATATTTTTTGGAAAAACAAAAATAAGAGGTAAGAAAATGTTTACTAAATAAACTAAAGTAAAATATATTTATAAATTAAATATATTTTTTGGAAACAAAAAATAAAAAAAAATTGAGGGGGGACAGGTTGTAATTGAGGTAATATGTACATGTAGGTAGGGGTAAAGTGACTATGCGTAGACAATAAACAGCTAGTAGCAGCAGCATAAAAAAAGTCCAGGTAGCCATTTGATTAGCTGTTCAGCAGTCTTATGGCTTGGGGGTAGAAGCTGTTAAGAAGCCTTTTGGACCTAGACTTGGCACTCCGGTACCGCTTGCCGTGCAGTAGCAGAGAGAACAGTCTATGACTAGGGTGGCTGGAGTCTTTTTAGGGCCTTCCTCTGACATCGCCTGGTATAGAGGTCCTGGATGGCAGGAAGCTTGGCCCCAGTGATGTACTGGGCCATACGCACTACCCTCTGTAGCACCTTACGGTTTGCCATACCAGGCGGTGATGCAACCAGTCAGGATGCTCTCGGTGGTGCAGCTGTAGAACTTTTTGAAGATCTGAGGACCCATGCCAAATCCTTTCTGTCTCCTGAGGGGGAATATGCTTTGTCGTGCCCTTTTCACGACTGTTTTGATACACAGATACACAGATATACATATATACAGATACACAGATACACAGATATACAGATATACAGATACATATATACATATACAGATATACAGATAGACAGATACACATGCTCCCTGACCCATGTTCCTGAGATAAACACCACAACAGCACGGAGCACATCTCTAGAAAGCAGGCTAAAATGTAAAGCAGGTTGAACAGGACCTAATCCATACTGGTTTGCAAAGCAGCATGTACTCTAAGTAACACTTTGTGGTAGCCTAAAGGAAGACTCCGCCTCGACACTGGACCTAACGCGGTTGTTTATTTATTTGATTTCCGCGATACGTTAGCTGCTCCTTTAAGCATCCGGTACGGTTAATTAATTAGATTCGAAATGCATGAATCTCCACGTGCCATTATTCGCATCGCATCTATCTTCGCCGCGAGGGAACGGAATGGCACGAGCAGGACCCGTGCACCCGGAGAATGAGAACCGCTCTGAGCCCAGAGACATACCGTCAAATACAAGAACCAGTTGGCATTTCTCTCTGCCTCCCTACTTATGTAATATAATATGTCAAGCCAGCGGACCGTGTCCTCCTTCTCCGAAACTTGTCCCTTCTCTACTGAACGCGCAACATAGCTGTCCTTGTCGTTGCACAGACGGGAATGTCAACACGGCAAGATGGTCCGCATAGCGAGCGTCCTGGGTTTGATGATGTTCAGTGTCGCTCTGCTCATACTCTCATTGATCAGCTACGTGTCAATAAAGAAAGATTTTCTCTTCATGACCCCCAAATATGCAAATTCAGGGGGGCCTCGGATGTATATGTTCCATGCGGGATTTCGGTAAGTAATGTAAGATATCGCAATCGAAGCGTGTAGGCTGCTACTAAATGTGGATAGCACTGAACTGTGCATGATTTGACAGCTGCATTCTTGTAGCATATACATGTATAACTGGCTTTATTATCATACAGCCTGTAATGGTACGTTTTTATTTCGAGGATAGCAGTTGGGGGAGACTGATTCTCAAACCAAAGGTTTCATATTAGGGAGGTTTATGTCGTAGGTAGTAGACTACACCACAAACCAAAAGGCCTACACTGTCACAGTAGAAGTCTGACGCCTCTGTTGGTTGTCTCTCATCATATTCTAAGGTTATATCAATAATCAACACATCCACATTTCACACGATTAGGCTATTGATTTAGTGAATTACCGGCTGTCCGTGTTTTTTTATTCACCTGATGTCGAAACTCAGCCGAATGAATGAATAGCCTAACCTACAACAACAATCCCGCCCACCCGTCGAAAATAGAGCATCATTTAATCCCGGGTTGGTCAGGAAGAAGAAGCACAGCGCATGTTCTAAATCTCGTACTGCTGTGAGGGCTTTGCCACAAGGCCCGCGTGTTATGATGCTCAGCTAGAGAGGTCGTGAACGTGCAGCTGACACCATGGCCACTGGCTGCTTTTGTATTCTCTAGCTCGAGGGAGCTGTCCTTGGTTCTGATTTACACGTGGCGGTAGATTCATTTCCACCCCGTAATCATTCCTTCTTTTGTTGCAGGAAGCCAAGGTTATGTGGAGAGGGAGGGAGGGAGCCATTTTGCAGCAATGAGAAATTCGCTTCAGGGGACAGATACAGTGCATTCGGAAAATATTCAGACCCCTTGACTTTTTCCACATTTTGTTACGTTACAGCCTTATTCTAAAATTGATTAAATAAAAAAAATCTAAGTGAAAAGAGGTTTTTAGAAATGTTTGCAAATGTATACAAAAAACAAAACAGAAATACCTTATTTACATAAATATTCAGACCCTTTGCTTTGAGACTCGAAATTGAGCTCAGGTGCATCCTGTTTCCATTGATCATCCTTGAGATGTTTCTACAACTTGATTGGAGTCCACCTGTAGTAAATTCAATTGATTGGACATGATTTGGAAAGACACACACCAGTCTATATAAGGTCCCACAGTTGACAGTGCATGTCAGAGCAAAAACCAAGCCGTGAGGTCGAAGGAATTGTCTGTAGAGCTCCGAGACAGGTTTGTGTCGAGGCAGAGATCTGGGGAAGGGTACCAAACAATTTCTGAAGCATTGAAGGTCCCCCAAAACACATTGGCCTCCATCATTCCTAAATGGAAGAAGTTTGGAACCACCAAGACTCTTCCTAGAGCTGGCCGCCCGGCCAAACTGAGCAATCGGGGGAGAAGGGCCTTGGTCAGGGAGGTGATGGTCACTCTGACAGAGCTCCAGAGTTCCTCTGTGGAGATGGGAGAACCTTCCAGAAGGACAACCATCTCTGCAGCACTCCACTAATCAGGCCTTTATGGTAGAGTGGCCAGACGGAAGCCACTCCTCAGTAAATGGCACATGACAGCCCGCTTGGAGTTTGCCAAAAGTCACCTAACAGACTCTTAGACCATGAGAAACAAGATTCTCTGGTCTGATGAAACCAAGATTGAACTCTTTGGCCTGAATGCCAAGCGTCACGTCTGGAGGAAACCTGACACCATCCCTATGGTGAAGCATGGTGGTGGCAGCATCATGCTGTGGGGATGTTTTTCAGCGGCAGGGACTTGCTCCAGAGCGCTCAGGACCTCAGACTGGGGCGAAGGTTCACCTTCCAACAGGACAACAACTCTAAGCACACAGCCAAGACAACGCAGGAATGTCTTTGGGACAAGTCTCTGAATGTCCTTGAGTGGCCCAGCCAGAGCCCGGACTTGAACCTGATCGAACATCTCTGGAGAGACCTGAAAATAGCTGTGCAGCAACGCTCCCCATCCAACCTGACAGAGCTTGAGAGGATCTGCAGATAAGAATGGGAGAAACTCCACAAAATACAGGTGTGCCAAACTTGTAGCGTCATACCCAAGAAGACTCAAGGCTGTAATTGCTGCCAAAGGTGCTTCAACAAAGTACTGAGTAAAGGGTCTGAATACTTAAGTAAATGTGATATTTCCATTTTAAATTTTTTATAAATTAGCAACATTTGATAAAAACCTGTTTTTGCTGTGTCATTATGGGGTATTGTGTGTAGATTGATGAGAAAAACAAACAAATGAATCAATTTTAGAATAAGGCTGGAAAAAGTCAAGGGGCCTGAATACTTTCCGAATGCACTGTAGCCATTCCCCCCAGCCCAGTATTTTGTCCTGTTTTATTCTTGTTTTGATTATAATTAGGCTACTGTAAAGGGAACCCTCACAGTTACTACATGTATATCTGAATCAATTAAATGGTGTGTGTGTCCCAAATTGCACCCTATTCCCTACATAGTGCACTACTTTTGACCAGAGCCCTATAGGGACTAGGGTGCCATTTGGGACACAACTCATACTGTATATTTAAAAAGTATTCCCCCATCATAACATCATCATAACACACCATGTTTTATCCCAACAGCCATGGTCCAATCCCTTCACAAGTACGATACCATCAGGACGTCATGCAACCAATTGACATCAGGTGGCCTGACGGTTAAGCAAATCGAACGTTTTAGACTGCCAGTGTAGGCTACACAGATGTGCGCCCCCAACTGGAACCATATTCCCTATATAGTGCACTACTTTTGACCAGAGCCCTATGGGTCCTGATCAAAAGTAGTGCACTATATTGGGAATAGGGTGCCATTTGTGACACACATCCAGGCAGTGCATGATGCTATCCTCCCATAAAACTAATAATGGCAGTGCTTGCTAGCTAGCTAGCCTACATGCTAATGCTATTGCTAGCCTCGGAGCAGACAGGCATCATATCCTTTTCACACTACTGACCCAAACCAAGCCAATGCTGGACTGGGCAGGTTCGAGTCAGCACCGTTGTGTGAATCGGGCAAAAGTGTCCAATTGCATGGGTCTAATAATAACACTGCAATGAAATGGAATGACCGCTTTAAAAAAACTGGAAATATAACAATGGCCCTATAGTTCTAAACACAGCTTGTTAATTACTTTACTAGGAAATAGAGTGACAGGAGTTGTGGAACAAGGAGAGGAAGAGGGTGGAGGGGAGCGATGAGGGTGAAGGAGAGGAGGAGGTTAGGGAGGGTGGAGGAGAGGAGGGTGGCGGGGAGGAGAGGAGGGTGGCGGGGGAGGAGAGGAGAGTGGAGGAGAGGAGGGTGGAGGAGAGAGGGAGGGTGGCGGGGAGGAGAGGAGTGGAAGAGAGGAGGGTGGAGGGAGGAGGGTGAGAGGGAGGAGGGTGGAGGAGAGGAGGGTGGAGGGGAGGGGGTGGAGGAGAGGAGGGTGGCGGGGAGGAGAGGAGAGTGGAGGAGAGGAGGGTGGAGGAGAGGAGAGGAGAGTGGAGGAGAGGAGGGTGGAGGAGAGGAGAGGAGAGTGGAGGAGAGGAGGGTGGCGGGGAGGAGAGGAGAGTGGAGGAGAGGAGGGTGGAGGAGAGGCGAGGATAGGAGAGGGGTGTGGAGGACAGGAGAGGAGGGTGGAGGAGAGGAGAGGAGGATAAGAGAGGACGGTGGTGAGGGTGGAGGAGAGTGGAGGACAGGACAGGAGAGGATGGTGTAGGCAACAGTGACTAGGGTCTGTTTTAAATGATGGACTCTTTAGGCATAGAGGAACTATGTCACTACTTTATCCGCTTGAAAAAATTATAAAATAGTAGCAAGCAAGATGGAGATCACAGAGGTTATTTTTAATGATTCCATTTCGGGAAGTGGCTAGTTTGCATCAACTTCCTTCACTAAAAGCACTGCAAAGGTTTTGCCTGCAAACTTTGGTTTCAAATCGCGATGTTCTGGCAGGTCTGCCTTGTGATTTGTTGAAGACAGACAACTATTTATTTCCCTTATCAACTATTTTTTTCCCCTTATCATTATTTTTTTGCCCTTATCGAAGTTACCAAAAGAGTCCGTCATTGAAACTAGAACCTAGTCACTGTTGCCTAGGGCCGGGTTTACGAGGCTAAGGGTGGTAAGGCTGGAGGACAGGAGAGGAGGGTGGAGGACAGGAGAGGAGGGTGGAGGAGAGGAGAGGAGGCTGTAGGACAGGAGAGGAGGGTGGAGGACAGGAGAGGAGGGTGGAGGAGAGGAGAGGAGAGGAGGGTGGAGGAGGAGAGGAGGCTGGAGGAGAGGAGAGGAGGGTGGAGGAGAGGAGAGTAGGGTGGAGGAGGAGAGGAGAGGAGGGTGGAGGAGAGGAGAGGAGGCTGTAGGACAGGAGGAGGAGGTGGGAGGACAGGGAGAGGAGGGAGGAGGACAGGAGAGGGAGGGAGGGAGGAGGAGAGAGAGGGTGAGGAGGAGAGGAGGCTGGAGGAGAGGGAGAGGGAGAGGGAGGGTGGGGAGGAGGAGAGGAGGTGAGGAGAGGAGAGGAGGGTGGAGAGAGAGGGTGGAGGAGAGAGGAGAGGAGGGTGGAGGAGAAAGAGGAGAGGAGAGAGGGCTGGAGGAGGGAGAGGAGGCTGGAGGAGAGGAGAGGAGGTGGAGGAGGAGAGGAGGAGAGGAGAGGAGAGAGGAGAGGAGAGGAGAGGAGAGAGGAGAGGAGAGGAGAGGAGAGGAGAGGAGAGGGAGGAGGGAGAGGAGAGGAGGGTGGAGGAGAGGAGAGGAGGGTGGAGGAAAGGAGGGAGAGGAGAGGAGAGGAGGGTGGAGGAGAGGAGAGGAGAGGAGGGTGGAGGACAGGAGAGGAGGGTGGAGGAGAGGAGAGGAGGGTGGAGGGGAGGAGAGGAGAGGAAGGTGGAGGAGAGGAGAGGAAGGTGGAGGACAGGAGAGGAGGGGAGGAGAGGAAGGTGGAGGAGAGGAAGGTGGAGAAGAGGAGAGGAGGGTGGAGGAGGAGAAGAGAGGAGAGGAGGGTGGAGGACAGGAGAGGAGGATGGAGGAGGAGAGGAGAGGAAGGTGGAGGACAGGAGAGGAGGGTGGAGGAGCAGAGGAGAGGAAGGTGGAGGACAGGAGAGGAAGGTGGAGGAGAGGAGAGGAGAGGAAGGTGGAGGAGAGGAAGGAGGGTGGAGGAGGAGAGGAGAGAGTGGAGGAGAGGAGAGGAAGGTGGAGGAGAGGAGAGGAGAGGAAGGTGGAGGACAGGAGAGGAGGGTGGAGGAGAGGAAGGTGGAGGAGAGGAGGGTGGAAGAGAGGAGAGGAGGGTGGAGGAGAGGAGAGAAGGGTGGAGGAGAGGAGAGGAGGGTGGAAGAGAGGAGAGGAGGGTGGAGGAGAGGGTGTTGGACGCTGATCAGGCCCTGCTTCTACCAGCTTCCCGCCACCCAGTAACATCAGAACCAACTGGGCCGGCCTCCCTTCCCTCTCTAATGGACACAACCCACTGTTTCTGTGGTTGTCTCTGTCAAAATAGGAGGTTGGTTCTTCTTACACTAAATAAACAAACTATTTTTTTCTGGCTTGGAGTTGCATTAGCAGGGGACAATAGACTACTTACGGGTAGACACTAACGTTTTGGTCCAAGCCTTCTCTAGTGTGTATCAATGTGTCTGTACAACAGGTCTCAGCTGGCCATGAAGTACCTGGACCCGGCCTTCACCCCTCTGACCAAGGCCCTGAACGAGGGCCTGCAGGAGAACGCCTCCAAATGGAGATATAACAGAACGGCATTCACAGAACAGAGGTGACGTAGTCTATAGGATACATCTGGGTGCTGTTCAGTAAGCACTAACGTTGCAAAACATTTACGACAGAGAACTGTTGTTATTGGACACATTCAGGTTGTGCCCTCCCCGTTTCCAAATGTTGTGTGCCTAATGAACATGACCCAGGCCAGGCATAGTCTCTGGTGACAGCCTTAATAGTAAATGTTAGTAGCTGGTTCTGGTGACAGCCTTAATAGTAAAATGTTAGTAGCTGGTTTGGTTCTGATTTTGGTGCCAAGATTATTTAGACCAGACACTAAGCTACAGACCTGGGTTCAAATGCATGCGTTTTCAAGTATTTGTATTTTAAATACTTATTTTCTGTGTATTGAGTATTTTCAAATAATGTGGCCGAATCAACTAATAGTATTTTGGGTATTTGAAAGTATTTTCAAATAATACTAGGCTATTTGAAACTATTTTCCATATACATTTCAAATCCCCCTAGGACCAAACCAACTTGGGTTCAAATACCCATACGACCAAACAGACCTGGGTTCAAATGCATGGAGTATTTAAATATTTGTATTTGAAAAAACATGCCAGTACTTTCCGAATGTATTTCCAAATACATTCTAATATTCAACTACCTGTATATATATATATATTTTTTTTTTCCAAATACATACTTCGATATGTGAAAGTAATTGAAATACTTAAAATAGTATTTGAACCCAGGTCTGCTAATCTATGGGGTGTATATTTACAATATATACAAAAAGTGTGCATCCCAATTGGCACCCTATTCCCTATATAGTGCATTACTTTTGACCAGAGCCTTATGGGCCTTGAATAGGAAATAGGGTGCTATTTGGGACGCATCTAACATTCCCCCCCCCCCCCTGTCTGATCTCCCCATCTCTTCCAGAAAAGAGATCTCTCAGCACATCGACATCGCCCACAACTTCACCCTGACCCGGAGCAGCGTGCGCGTGGGTCAGCTGATGCATTACGACTACTCCAGCCACAAGTACGTCTTCTCCGTCGGAGAGAACTTCAAGTCCCTGCTCCCCGAGGCCTCCCCCATCGTCAACAGGCACTACAACGTGTGCGCCGTGGTGGGCAACAGCGGCATCCTCACAGGGAGTCGCTGCGGCCCCGAGATCGAGAAGTTTGACTTCGTCTTCCGCTGCAACTTCGCTCCCACCGAGATCTTCCGCAGGGACGTGGGGCGGAGGACCAACCTCACGACCTTTAACCCCAGCATCCTGGAGAAGTACTACAACAATCTGCTGACCATCCAGGACAGGAACAACTTCTTCCTGAGTCTCAAGAAGCTGGACAGGGCCATACTCTGGATCCCTGCCTTCTTCTTCCATACCTCAGCCACGGTGACCAGGACCCTGGTGGACTTCTTTGTGGAGCACAGAGGACAGCTGAAGGTTCAGCTAGCGTGGCCTGGCAACATCATGCAGTACGTCAACAGGTAACACTGGACACACCTGACTGGTTTATTTATTTATTTATTGATTGGTTGATAATGTTATTGTCCTTCAAGAGGAAGAAAAAAAAATGTCACTGCTCACAAGTAACATAGAATCACAACTGGACACACCCAACATAGCATTGGACACACCCAAAACAGCATAGTATGTTATTCTCAGAAAATGATTATGAAATCTGAGGTATTTGAAGCCATTTTCTTTCCATGCATTTCACTATAACCTCACCACCAGTGACATGAAAACGACTTATATCATTGACTAACAATATGCATATATTATAATGAAGTGGCTAGTTGTGTAGCTAGGTCTTCTCCTCTACTCTATAGTGATCAGGAGGGTATTGACTTGTATTGAGCTGTATGATATGGAGAGAGGGGAATTTAGAACGGGAAGCTCCCAGCTTATAAGGAGAGATCTGTCTGTGAGTGGATCTGGAACAGAGAGAGATCTGTCTGTGGATGGGACTGGAACAGAGAGAGATCTGTCTGTGAGTGGATCTGGAACAGAGAGAGATCTGTCTGTGGATGGGACTGGAACAGAGAGAGATCTGTCTGTGAGTGGATCTGGAACAGAGAGAGAGATCTGTCTGTGGATGGGACTGGAACAGAGAGAGATCTGTCTGTGAGTGGATCTGGAACAGAGAGAGATCTGTCTGTGAGTGGATCTGGAACAGAGAGAGAGATCTGTCTGTGGATGGGACTGGAACAGAGAGAGATCTGTCTGTGAGTGGATCTGGAACAGAGAGAGATCTGTCTGTGAGTGGATCTGGAACAGAGAGAGATCTGCCTGTGAGTGGATCTGGAACAGAGAGATCTGTCTGTGAATGGATCTGGAACAGAGAGTGATCTGTCTGTGAGTGGATCTGGAACAGAGAGATCTGTCTGTGAGTGGATCTGGAACAGAGAGAGATCTGTCTGTGAGTGGATCTGGAACAGAGAGAGATCTGTCTGTGAGTGGATCTGGAACAGAGAGAGATCTGTCTGTGGATGGGACTGGAACAGAGAGAGATCTGTCTGTGAGTGGATCTGGAACAGAGAGATCTGTCTGTGAGTGGATCTGGAACAGATAGAGATCTGTCTGTGAGTAGATCTGGAACAGAGAGAGATCTGTCTGTGAGTGGATCTGGAACAGAGAGAGATCTGTCTGTGAGTGGATCTGGAACAGAGAGAGATCTGTCTGTGAGTGGATCTGGAACAGAGAGATCTGTCTGTGAGTGGATCTGGAACAGAGAGAGATCTGTCAGTGAGTGGATCTGGAACAGAGAGAGATCTGTCTGTGAGTGGATCTGGAACAGAGAGAGATCTGTCTGTGGATGGGACTGGAACAGAGAGAGATCTGTCTGTGAGTGGATCTGGAACAGAGAGAGATCTGTCTGTGAGTGGATCTGGAACAGAGAGAGATCTGTCTGTGAGTGGATCTGGAACAGGGAGAGATCTGTCTGTGAGTGGATCTGGAACAGAGAGAGATCTGTCTGTGAGTGGATCTGGAACAGAGAGAGATCTGTCTGTGAGTGGATCTGGAACAGAGAGAGATCTGTCTGTGAGTGGATCTGGAACAGAGAGAGATCTGTCTGTGAGTGGATCTGGAACAGAGAGAGATCTGTCTGTGAGTGGATCTGGAACAGAGAGAGATCTGTCTGTGAGTGGATCTGGAACAGAGAGAGATCTGTCTGTGGATGGGACTGGAACAGAGAGAGATCTGTCTGTCAGTGGATCTGGAACAGAGAGAGATCTGTCTGTGAGTGGATCTGGAACAGAGAGAGATCTGTCTGTGAGTGGATCTGGAACAGAGAGAGATCTGTCTGTGAGTGGATCTGAAACAGAGAGAGATCTGTCTGTGAGTGGATCTGAGCTTAATTTCAGAAGAGACTGGGGATGTGTCCTAAACGGCCCCCTATCCCCTATATAGTGCACTACTTTTGACCAGAGCTCTATGGGCCCATGTTGAAAGTAGTCTGCCATAATGCAAATAAGGTGCCATTTGGGACAGAGACTGGTTGTACTGTAATCTCCCTCAATCCCATGAAAGTGACCTGCTCAGACAGAATTACTCCATTTAAGAAGCTCAGTCCGCCTTAAGACACCTTAAGTGTCTGTTGTGTCCATTGTTAAGGGACCAATTGTATTTTCCTTCCAGTAGGGAATGTGATAAAGCATCAATGGTTTAAATTGGTTTTCTATTTAATACTGGAGCAATTACAGATGAACACACAATCACACGCACACACACACACACGTACACATGTTGTCATGGCTTCACCGATGTTATCGCTCCGCCCCGCTCTGTTTTCCTAACCATCCTATTACCATTCCTCCTCCTTCTTTATCTTCTTCTTCTTCTTCTTCTTCTTCTTCTTCTTCTTCTTCCTAAATCCAATATGTTGGTGTCTGTTAGATACTGGAACACCGTACCCGAACCCATTCTAACAGTACCCATTCTAACAGTACCCATTCTAACAGTACCCATTCTAACAGAACCCATTCTAACAGAACCCATTCTAACAGTACCCATTCTAACAGTACCCGTACCCATTCTAACAGTACCCATTCTAACAGAACCCATTCTAACAGTACCCATTCTAACAGAACCCATTCTAACAGTACCCATTCTAACAGAACCCATTCTAACAGAACCCATTCTAACAGAACCCATTCTAACAGAACCCATTCTAACAGTACCCATTCTAACAGTACCCATTCTAACAGTACCCATTCTAACAGAACCCATTCTAACAGAACCCATTCTAACAGTACCCATTCTAACAGTACCCATTCTAACAGAACCCATTCTAACAGTACCCATTCTAACAGAACCCATTCTAACAGTACCCATTCTAACAGAACCCATTCTAACAGAACCCATTCTAACAGAACCCATTCTAACAGTACCCATTCTAACAGTACCCATTCTAACAGACCATTCTAACAGTACCCATTCTAACAGAACCCATTCTAACAGTACCCATTCTAACAGAACCCATTCTAACAGAACCCATTCTAACAGAACCCATTCTAACAGAACCCATTCTAACAGAACCCATTCTAACAGTACCCATTCTAACAGAACCCATTCTAACAGAACCCATTCTAACAGTACCCATTCTAACAGAACCCATTCTAACAGAACCCATTCTAACAGTACCCATTCTAACAGAACCCATTCTAACAGTACCCATTCTATACCCATTCTAACAGTACCCATTCTAACAGAACCCATTCTAACAGTACCCATTCTAACAGAACCCATTCTAACAGAACCCATTCTAACAGAACCCATTCTAACAGAACCCATTCTAACCCTGTCTGTTCTGTTGGTCTGTGCTGTAGATATTGGAAGACCAAGCAGCTGTCACCGAAGCGGCTGAGCACGGGGATCCTCATGTACACTCTGGCCTCATCCATGTGTGAGGAGATCCACCTGTACGGCTTCTGGCCCTTTGGCTGGGACCCCAACACGGGCAAGGAGCTGCCCTACCACTACTACGACAAGAAGGGTACCAAGTTCACCACCAAGTGGCAGGAGTCCCACCAGCTGCCAGCAGAGTTCAAACTACTCTATAAGATGCACACGGAGGGACTTATCAAACTAACGCTCTCACATTGTGCCTAGACCTGACTGGACCAAACCAGACCGGACCGGACTAGACTGGCATGGACTAGATCAGACTAAAAGGCCAAATCTGGCACACGTTGGAATTTCTGGTTGTAAACTGGTTTTCTGGTTAAGAAGACGCTAGATAAACAGATTACAACCAACTGGTCTCTGTTACCCGGACAACCAAGTATAAAGGTAATGTCTGTTTCATGACAACATCAAGAAGTTAGATAACCAGATCACAACTATATAAAGACTTATTTTTCTGGTTGCTTAGAAAAAAAGAGTTCCAAAAGGGTTCTTCGGCTGTCCCCATAGGAGAACCCTTTTTGGTTCCAGGTGGAACCCTTTTTGGTTCCATGTAGAACCCTCTGTGTAAAGGGTTCTACCTGGGTTCTACCTGCAACCAAAAAGGGTTCTTCAAAGGGTTCTCCTATGGCGACAGCCGAAGAACCCTTTGGTTCTAGATAGCACCTTTTCTTCTGAATGTACAACCTGACCATGATGTCATAAAATATGTCATCGTCACGTCATTGCAACCAATTTTACCTGCTGCGATGGGTGAGTGAGAGCAACAGGCACTAGCCCCTGTATTGCACTCTGACTATCTGATCTGAGATGGCTGCCCAAGATGGCTGCCCAAGATGGCTGCCCAAGATGGCTGCCCAAGATGGCTGCCCAAGATGGCTGCCCAAGATGGCTGCCCAAGATGGCTGCCCAAGATGGCTGCCCAAGATGGCTGCCCATGTTGCTGCCTGCTAGTGCTACGCTTTGAGACAGTTAAACTACAGCAGTTCAACTACAGCAGCGAAACTACAGCAGTTAAACTACAGCAGTTAAATTACAGCAGCTAAATTACAGCAGTTAAACTACAGCAGTTAAATTACAGCAGCTAAATTACAGCAGTTAAACTACAGCAGCTAAATTACAGCAGCTAAACTACAGCAGCTAAATTACAGCAGTTAAACTACAGCAGCTAAATTACAGCAGCTAAACTACAGCAGTTAAATTACAGCAGCTAAATTACAGCAGTTAAACTACAGCAGCTAAATTACAGCAGCTAAACTACAGCAGTTCAATTACAGCAGTTAAACTACAGCAGTTAAACTACAGCAGCGAAACTACAGTAGCTAAGACACAGTAATATCAGCCTTTATCTCTATAACCTGAGCTCATCATTCATACTCTTTATCAGAGCTATGGTTTACTTAAGGCACAACAGAAACAACACAAATCCCTGTATTTATGTTAGACATGTGCAGGTGCCAGCTGGTAATATTCAAACAAAGTGGTTATGGTGATTATTTAAATCTATTTCTCCGAATATTTAAATTGCTGTGGGGTTTTTGCTTTTTAAGATTTCAAATAATGGAGGGAGGGAGCGAGGGAAGGAAGGAAGGAAGGAAGGAAGGAAGGAAGGAAGGGGGGCACTAGACACGCAGCAAGCAGCTGTACTGTATATAAATCGGCCTCACTTTACAGATATCTATCCTGAAATAGAACTACAGAGATATCTATCCTGAAATACAACTACACAGATATCTATGCTGAAATACAACTACACAGATATCTATCCTGAAATACAACTACAAAGATATCTATCCTGAAATAGAACTACTAGAACAGGGATTCCCATTCAAGTCAATGGGTCTGTGATGGGATTTATTTCTGTATCCATGCTTGTTCCAGGGCTCTGTGTATGTACTGTGTCTTGTTGGGAAGGATTGGGGATGGGGTCTTCAGCTTCGAGATGGATTGGGGTGGTGATAGCCTGGTTAAACCAGACTGAACGTAAGGCTTATACGTGGAACAATAGTGAGTGCAGCGTTCAATCTGCCATAACCAGGCTGGGATGGTGTGGGGTGAGACCGTAATACCACTACTGGGTTCTAAGAGGGCTGTTCATTCAGATTCAGAGTTATTATTATATACAAATGAGACTAACTAAATGTTGTTGAAAAAACACAACTATTTTTGTAATCTAAACTGATTTCAAATAGCTATTTTCCTCCTGGTCTTACGGAGTTTCCATGGCATTTGTTTGTCCTTGTTGAATGTTACTTGCTCCTTGTCTGTGGATGACTTACTCACATGAATGATCAGATATTTTATTTATATTGATATACATATCTATGATATTTCTTTATTTCAATATATCAATATGTCAACCTCGAATAATGACATAGAAATTAATGATGACGTAACGAATTTGCCAATTTTATTGGAGGATATTGAACCGTTCTTTTTATATATTTTTTTATATCTCGTTTCCTTGATGTCAAATGATGATTATTTGTTTTTATCATGTTACCATTTTCAATTATGACATCATTTACTCTTTGACTTGCTTACAGATTGTTCCATTCTTACAGCCTTGGAATAATGCTATTAATATTGCCAGTCTGGGAATGTTGTCCGTAATACTCAAAGCTCCTGCAAAGCACAACATATTCAATGTGTCCTGAGACGCATCGAGTCGTTAGACAATACCTAAGGAGCAATCGCTGAAGAATTGTAATTTTGTAAGGAAAATTATTACAAAATTGGATGTATGTCAACAACATGGTTACTGTAATGTCATATCTTCTTGTACACCAAAGAGTACAGAGATGAGATTTATTGCGAAACAGTCTTAACAAGCTAAAAGAAACTCCTCCATGCTAGCAGCCAGGAACTCTTATATAGCTATAGTGTTACTAAGTCATTTTGTATTTTAACCAAGAACAAGAGTCATAGCCTCTGAAATGAATGAAAAATTATTATTATGTAAAAGTATTTCAAGTATAATAAAGTATAATAAAAGTAGTATTATGTATCCATAGAACCGTACTACTACAGTACAGTAAAGGTATTGGTCAGAGTCAGAGGGGGCCCTGTACACTAGACAGGCTCAGACAGGCTCAGACAGGCTCAGACATGCTAGACAGGCTCAGACAGGCTAGACAAGCTCAGACAGGCTAGACAGGCTCAGACAGACACAGACAGGCTCAGACAGGCTAGACAGGCTCAGACAGGCTCAGACAGGCTAGACAGGCTCAGACAGGCTAGACAGGCTCAGACAGGCTCAGACAGGGTAGACAGGCTCAGACAAGGTAGACAGGCTAGACAGGCTCAGACAGGGTAGACAGGCTCAGACAGGCTCAGACAGGCTCAGACAGGCTCAGACAGGCTAGACAGGCTCAGACAGGGTAGACAGGCTCAGACAGGCTCAGACAGGCTCAGACAGGCTAGACAGGCTCAGACAGGCTAGACAGGCTCAGACAGGCTAGACAGGCTCAGACAGGCTAGACAGGCTCAGACAGGCTAGACAGGCTCAGACAGGCTAGACAGGCTCAGACAGGCTAGACAGGCTCAGACAGGCTAGACAGACTCAGACAGGCTCA